>NC_039262.1:2908898-2971818 GCF_003368295.1 Carassius auratus | reverse complement strand
AACATGGATGCAGCTAAGATGCCGGTTTGCTTCAGGGAATTTTTTTTTTTAAAAAGCTTCCCAATGAAACCTCGACAAGACACACGCCTGTTTCACACATACTCCGTCTGCAGTGCCGTATGCAGTTCCGTGTGTATTACGTATGTGGTGCATAAAGCAGCAGGGACTTTCACACAGGACGCGTTTGCAGTCCGCTACTCGGTACGTGAACGATCACTGCACTGCTGCAGACGCACCGCTCCTGGAACGCACTGACGGACCGCAACCACATGACGCTTGAATCCGTTACATGGTGCGGAAAAAAAAAAATACGCAATGCATGCGCACTGCAGACGGATTTTGTGTGAAACAACGTAAGGTTGTTTGCACATTTTGCAATGTGGAATTCGTTTACAGCTTTCTCAAGCAGTTTGTGATGCATTTTGACAGGGAGATGAGCCCCTGGTCTAATGCACCACCTGGCTTGAGAAACCCGTTCTTAAAAGACTTAACGTTACTTTTAGTCATTATTTTATTTGGGTAACACACATATTCTGAATGCCTTCGGCAGAATTCAAATGAGCCATTTTAATCTAGATTATTCTAAGATTAATTCCAAGATTACAGTGAGATTAATTCTTACTTTTACCTTTCTTACTATTTTAATCCTTTATTTTTCTTAACTAATTAATTTAAGTAATGCTTTTAAACTGACAGCCCTTATTATATACGTATATATATATTTATGCTAAAATGCAACAAATTTATTCTGACTGTAATGATTAAAATGTATACAAGAATACATGATCATTACAACATTTTATTAAATGTTAAATAATTTAAAACAATTGGCAGAGATGTTAAGATTTAAAATGACAATTAATTTTTTTTAATCTATCTTGGTGCTTGTTTATAAAGAGTCTAGTTTTGTTTCAGTTTAATCTTTGAGATATCCCCAAAGAAAAGTTTTATCACATTTAGCTCATTTTTGAGGACAGCTTTGTTTCCCAAAGAACTAAGTACATACACACACACACACACACACACACATATGCACAAGCACACACCACACACACACACACACACACACTTGCTAATTCTCAAGCCACGGCTCTACTGACATCTTTATTCTAACAATAACTGACAACAAGAATTATAACTCATCATAACATGACTCTAACATTAATAATCCATTCAGTAGTCAGTAAATAATCCAGTTCATGCCGGGAGTTGAAATGGAAATCTCTCTGATCTCCTCTGGCTAATATTTACAAGCGCAGACAGGAACAGGAAAAACATCCCTGCTTTATGAAATCTCAAGTCAGTGTCAAAGGCAAAGCCTTAAATGTTGTGTCATTCAAAAATATTTCTGTACAGCAGTTAATAACCAAGCTTGTCTGACCATTTATTATTGAATGATAAAATGTTATGGTAGTAAAAAAAGCCATAAATCTCCCAAGGCAAAAGCACAGGAAATTGTGTCACTTTTTTCTCAGCGAGGCCTCGTTGAGCTTTTTAAAGCGGAACGACTGAACTTTTTTTCAGATGATCACGATGGATCATGGGATCACAGGAAGTCAAGTGAACTGTAATATTAAACAGGAAAGACAAACAGGACAGTGCTGATGGCAAGGATTTCAATATCATATGAGACTGAGCCATTGAGTTGGTATGCATTTCAATTCACATATATCTAATATACGACTGAAGATGATGAAATAAACACTGAAGATGATAAATAAGTACTGTGAGCATTATCTTGATGTCTTAAACAACTTTTTTACTAGCTTGCATCTATGCAGTTGATATTTGTCACTTTTATCTAAAGCGACTTACAGTGTGCTCAAAAAGCATTTTATACTTATGTTCAGCAAATAAAATCTGTGACACATATGGACATAATTTAAACCATAAAATGCACTTGGTTCACACATTTCAACAGCATTTTTCTAAACCTTAAAAAGTCAAAAGTGAGTACTCACAAACCACATCTTCTGTAGCTCAAGGGATTGTGGGGAACATTAGACAAATGTTTTATAACCCGGGCATATTGTTTCCAATGCAGTGATATGTGATGCATTCAACTTTATTTGGGATTATTCATTTTTAGTTATTCCCATTATTTATTTGTTTATTATGTACAAGTGATTGTGTGAATGAGATGCAAGTATTCTGACTGGAGTTCGCGATTCAGAGTTGAGCGTTTCTGTGTTTGCGCCATAGTCAGCACTGCCATCTAGTGCTGGAGAGAGCCAAACGTCTGGGAAATCTGCTTAAAACCTGGAAATAAACAATGTTTTAGGCTTTTGTTATAATGATTTATAAATAAAATGGTTGTCATTGATCATGTGCTCTGCACAGAGGGGGGGCGGACATTGAAGCCTTGAATGTCTCAAATCATGCTGGAGAAACACGATCGTCAGGTTTTGTTCATGTAGCTGCTGGCATTAATGCAAAAGGGAAGCACACCAAATACTAAAACCATTTTACATTTAACATTTTTGCTCCAAATTGTTATGCTTATAATTATGGTTATCATTGTTTTTATTATAAACTTGAAACCAAAAAAAAATACAAATAACATCTAAAAAAAAAAAATTGGTTAACAAGTAAACTAAAATAAATACAAAAATTATTTAAAAACCATATGAAGGTATTTTAAAAAATCAATTGCAAATGTAATAAAAATGACAAAAAAAAAAAAAGAAAAATTACTAAAACTTGTGAAAACAGAAGAATCTAAAATAAATTCTAATTCAAAATATAAATAAAAACTATAATAGTATATTAATGTTACTTAAATAACTCTGTGTAATAAAATAAAGTATGTAACTTTTTACTTTGCAGTCTCAAGAGTTTTTTCATAGTTATCCAAAATTAAATTCTGTCATCATTTACTCCCTCATGTCTTTCCCAATCCTGTATAACTACTGTCCTTTTTCAGAGGAACACAAAATGAAAGGTTTGAAAATGTCCAAGCTGCTCTCCTCCATATAATTAAAGTCAGAGGCTTCCATACATGTCCATACTGTATATGGAGTTATACTTTCATTTAGCAAAATATTTTCTGACAATTTCCTAATTATTAGGATGATCTTATCAGTTTTGAATATGATTTGCTCCATGCAGACGGCATCTTTTCACGCTCTTTCATTTCAGGAGCAGACAGATTCATGTTCTGTGTGAATAAACATCAGTCTGTGTTGTGTGTGTGTTGTGTGTTTCCAGGTGAAGAGTGTTTCTCAGGTGAGCTGTGCTCTGCTTAACTTTTCCTGCAGTTGTGTTCCTCTGGCCGCCCGCCGGCTCGTCCTGCTAAAGAGAGTAATTTGGCTTATCTTATCACGTAGACCTTCACAGCTGCCTTTTGATTCCTCTCCCTCCTTCTCCTCTTTTCTCTTTTTTTGGGATCTGCTCTTTTTCTCATTTAGTCCAACAAAGATTGTCCTCGGAGAATTGACCTTTGCCGTTTGCCCGCAGGCCGAAGCCCTCATGCTAGTAACTAGATAACACACTCTATCAGCGAGAGTGAAATCGTTGGGAGAACACACTGCTGATAGTAGCATCAATCCAGGCCTGACACCGCCCGGGTCACCCATTTATCTCCCATAATGCCCGGGGCCATGCACTCGCCATCTTGCTTTGCTACATTCCTTTTTTAATAACCTTGGCCAACGTTGCGTTTCCACACCGCTCTTCCTTCTAATCTGCTATAAAGTCTCTGTGTGTGTGGTGTGTGGTGTTTGATTTGCACCGGAGTAGTGAAGGTGAACGAATTTACTCAAGATATCTCTGATTCTGTCTGTCTGGGTCTTTGTAAAACACACACACACACACACACACACACACTTGTTGTTTTGTTTTGTTTTCACATAAAACTAATCATAATTATCAGACTAACCCAAACCATGTCCCTCTACACACCACACACACACACACACACCACAAACACACACACACTTGTACTGTTTGGGGTCAGTAAGATTTTCAATGTTGAAATGTCTCTTCTGATCACCTAAGTTGCATTTATTTGATTAAAAATACAAATGAAAAAAAATAATATTGTGAAATATTATTACAATTTAAAAGAATTATTTTTCTATTTGAATGTTTTCAAATGCTCCGGCCTTCAGTGTCACATGATTTGAATATTGGTTCAAAAGAACTGCATTTAATTGAAACAAATCTTGTTTTTACTCCCACTTTTGATCATTTTAATGAATCATTGTATAAAGTCTTAAATTAATTTCTTTAATAACTAATCGTATTCACCCAAGTAAGGGACTATTAAAACACAATGTATCTAAAGTATGAAATGTAGCCTGTTTATTTTTTTATTTAAACTAGAAGTTTTAAAGTCACATACTGGATGGATTATTTATAAATTATAGTCTGTTACTGTTTACAGATTACATGATGAGAATTGTAGTTAGTAACCTAATCTATGTTACTCGTATTCTGACTTCTTTTTAGATTACATTAGTTTTAACCTAATTTATCATTAAATGTACAATATTAATATAAAAGCAGAAAGAAAATAGATTTTATTCTTTGCTATCAACATTATGAAATGCATTTAACATTCCATTACACCAGGTTTGCCCAAACTGTGCTTAATGAAGGAACTGCAGTCGGTTTGATCGAGTCGATAAAAATAATATGGTAAAAATGTAAATATTTGTTTACCTGCATGTCTGTGTGACGACCATGAACTGACCTCAGAGAACTGTGAACATGTGAGGTCTTGTTAAATCATTGAAATACAGGTGTTTCTCAATAAATTAGAATGTCGAGGAAAAGTTAATTTATTTCAGTAATTCAACTCAAATTGTGAAACTTCAATATAAATAAATTCAATAAATTCAATGCACACAGACTGAAGTAGTCTCAGTCTTTGGTTCTTTTCATTTTTATGATTTTGGCCTGCATTTAACAAAAACCTACAACAAATCTCAACAAATTAGAATATGGTGACATGCCAATCAACTAATCAACTCAAAACACCTGCAAAGTCTTTTTTTTTTTTTTTTGAGTCTTCAAAATGTTCTCTGACAATCATTGACACCCTTCACAAGGAGGTTAAGCCACAAAAATGCATTCCCAAAGAAGCTGGCTGTTCACAGAGTGCTGTATCCAAGTATGTTAACAGAAAGTTGAGTGGAAGGAAAAAGTGTGGAAGAAAAAGATGCACAACCAACCGAGAGAACTGCAGCTTTATGAGGATTATCAAGCAAACTGGATTAAATAATTTTATAGAACTTCACAAGGAATGCACTGATGCTGGGGTCAAGGCATCAAAAGCCACCACACACAGACATGTCAAGAAATTTGACTACAGTTGTCGTATTTCTACTTGTTAAGCCACTCCTGAGGCATCTTACCTCGGCTAAGATAAGAATAAGAAGAAGAACTGTGGAAAGAAACCTGGGCTTCAGAACCACCTCAGCAGTTCCACAAACTGAACACCTCCATGCCACACTGAACTGAGGCAGTAATTAAAGCAGGCGCCCCTAAACAAGTATTGAGTACATGTACAGTAAATGAACATACTTTCCAGAAGGCCAACAGTTTACTAAATGTTTTTTTTTTATTTTATGAAGTTATCTAATTTGTTGAAATAGTGAATTGGTGCGTTTTTTGTTAAGTTTGAGCCAAAAAAATCACAATTAAAATAATCAAAGACTTAAATTACTTCAGTCTGTGGTGCATTGTATTTATTTAACATGCGTTTCACAATTTGAGTTGAATTACTGAAATAAATGAACTTTTCCTCGACAGTCTAATTTATTGAAATGCACCTGTATTAACTTCCTCTGGGATATTTCAATGTAATAGGGGCTTGGCTGAGAACAGTTTTAAGAAACACTAATAAATATAAAAACAGCAATGATACACTGTAAACCCCGACAAGTTAACTTAACTCAAATCGTTTGAGTAAACAGATTGCCTTGATTTAAACCCTGTAAGTTTTAAAACTTTGCATTCAAGTAATTAAGTGATTAACTAAGTGCTGATTGAGAATTAGTGATGAACAGCTGCTGTTAACAAACAGAATCACTGAAGAAAAGAGAAACACAAGAACTACTACAACTGACTTCAGACACAGACTTAGATGAAATCAACTGAAATTAAAATACATGAAATCTCTCAATATCTGATTAAACAACCCCACAAACAGCATCACCAGCTCCACTTATTAATAACCAGACTGACTTTATTTCTGTCAGACGTCTACAGAAGATCTTATTGAGAATGAACTAAGGTTTAGATGTTGATTTATTGTTTCATTTGAAGTAACCATGTTAGAGATCAGTGTTTGCTTTAGTTGGGCTCTTGACCCTTGATTTCTGTTCTTAGTCTTTTCTCTGGCTGTTATAACCGTGCGTTTCTAAAACACATTTGTTGTAACTCAAAAGCCCACAAGAAATGCCATCAGATCTTAACCTGTACATAGGTGTAGGTTGTTATACTTTATATTGGTGATAATCATCAATTATTGATTCATAAGAAGACTAATTTCTGATGAAATAAGTGTTATGTAATTTGATTGATTACAGTAAAAGTGATCATAAGACCCAGTGGTTCTGTGATAATCCGTTAATACAAAGACTTTCCAAACAGTGTGGACTTCTATGGTGTCAATTAGTCACACACAGACATCAATAATCAGAATATGAACCTCAACAATGGTGACCATAAAAAAAAAAAAAAAATGCTGCAGAGCATGCTGGGAGCCATGGATGAGTTTTGTACTACAATAGTACCCAGCATGCATTGCAGCATGTTTTTTTGTCACCATTGTAGAGGTTCATATTCTGATTATTGATGTCTGTGTTTGACCCGTTACTGGCATAGAAGACAAAAGTATGTGTACAAAATGTTTATGAAGTCATTTTAATATTAATTGAATGTTACAGAATCACTGGCTCTTAGTTTCATTTTTACTAGGTCCACTTCTAATTACACATCAGAGATTAGACTCCACATGGATCAATAACTGTGAATAATAATGAATAATTACCATCACCTTTATAAAGTATAACAACCTACACCTAGGTACAGATTAACACCTGATGGCATTTCTTCTGGGCTTTTGAGTTACAACAAATGTGTTTTAGAAACGCACGGTTATAACAGCCAGAGAAAAGACTAAGACAGAAATCAAGGGTCAAGAGCCCAACTAAAGCAAACACTGATCTCTAACATGGTTACTTCAAATGAAACAATAAATCAACATCTAAACCTTAGTTCATTCTCAATAAGATCTTCTGTAGACGTCTGACAGAAATAAAGTCAGTCTGGTTATTAATAAGTGGAGCTGCTGATGCTGTTTGTGGGGTTGTTTAATCAGATCTTGAGAGATTTCATGTATTTTATTTCAGTTGATTTCATCTAAGTCTGTGTCTGAAGTCAGTTGTAGTAGTTCTTGTGTTTCTCTTTTCTTCAGTGATTCTGTTTGTTAACAGCAGCTGTTCATCACTAATTCTCAATCAGCACTTAGTTAATCACTAAATCACTTAATTGCAATGTATATCTTCTTTCAATGAACTCAACTGAATTAAGTTCAGAGTACTCATAACTGTTAGTTTTTTCAACTTAAACGGTTTAAGGCAATCAGTTTCCTCAAATGGTTTGAGTTAAAATAACTTGTCAGGTTTGAGTAAGGCTGTGTCTGAAGTCAGCTGTTGTTCCTTTTTCTCTTTTTTCTTCAGTAATTATGTTTGTTAACAGCAGGTGTTCATCACTAAAGCTCAATTAATCACTTAATCACTTAATTGCAATGTATATCTTCTTTCAGTGAACTCAACTGAATTTAGTTCGGAGTACTCATAACTGTTAGTTTTTTTCAACTTAAATGGTTTAAGGCAATCGGTTTCCTCAAACGGTTTGAGTTAACATAACTTAAGGATATCTGTTTACTCAAACCGTTTGAGTTAAGTTTACTTGTCAGGTATTACAGTCAAGGCAATCAGTTTACTCAAACGATTTGAGTTAAGTTAACTTGTCGGGTTTTACAGTGTATTACACACTGAGATTTTTAGAATATAATTTCTATCTATCTATCTATCTATCTATCTGTTTTAACATTTTATTTATCATCCAATCCATCCATCGTTTTAACATTCTATCTATCTATCTATCTATCTATCTATCTATCTATCTATCTATCTATCTATCTATCTATCTATCTATCTATCTATCTATCATTTTAGCATTTTATCTATCATCCATCCATCTATCGTTTTAACATTCTATCTATCTATCTATCTATCTATCTATCTATCTATCTATCTATCTATCTATCTATCTATCTATCTATCTATCTATCTATCTATCTATCTATCATTCGGTCGTTCTGTCTGTCTTTCTGTGCTCGTTCAATATCTATTCAAATCTCTTGAAGCACATCCCTGATTCACCTTCATGTAATAATAACATTATAAACAGTGATAACACGCTACCGAATGATTGTTAATACAAATGGATTATTGTAATTGTCTCACTCTCTGTCATTCGGCGGTGATTGAATTCTGACAGCTCATTGGCCGAGAGAAATAACCCCAGAAGTGTGTTAGCGTGCGTGTCTGTAACAGAGCTGTTGATTGGCTGTTAGGATAACAGCCGCTCCATCACTGTCTGTCGTTGCTATAGAGAGGAGCTCAGAGTGGTGGAGGATGAACGCTGGAGGGAGAGAGAGACACACACAGAGAGAAGAGGTTAAATGGTGTCTCATCAATCTTAATGAAATGCAATTATTTCTGCCCGTATTAATCATTTTTGCGCGTTTGCTGCTGGCCACTTCAGTTAGCCATCCATCTCTCTCTCTCTCGCTCGGTCTTTCTCCGGATAATTCTGTTTCTTCTGCTGCAGTTGTTTGTTTACTTGGGGTCGTTTTTAACTTGTGCAGTCCTATCAGTTCCCATTAATTTGGTCTGTGTGTGTGTGTGTGTTTGCAGTTAAAGTGAGATCTTTGTTGTCAAATGGGACGTTGCGTTTCTGTGTTTGAGCTGTGGATATGAATGATGTTCACTGTAAATATGGTGTGTGTTGTTTGTGTATGTGATGATCTTGTATGCTGTCTGTGTATGTTTGTTTTGTTTTCTTCACTAGGTCACAGAAGGTCTTAATATACTAAGTTTGGCCTTTCTTTCTTTCTTTCTTTCTTTCTTTCTTTCTTTCTTTCTCTAGTCCAGTAAAACCCACTGCAGAAGTTGACTAGATTCAGTGTGAGTTTGCAGAATGGCTGACCTCTGCTGACGGAGTAAAGTAAGTACAGTCGATTATATTTCAAATCTGTTAATAATTTAATATCCCTTCTGAATATTTTGGTATGAAAAAAGGCATGTATTGCGAGTTAAAGTAATATTAAACCAAATAATCAAACATTTCATTTAAAATTGATTTAAAATATAAACATACGCTACTGTTGAAAAGTTAGGTGTCAGTGAGATTTTTTCTTTCTTTTTTTTTAATTAATACTTATATTAAGCATGGATGCATTCAAGTGTTCAAAATATAGTAAAGACAGTATGTATTAAATATAAAGACATGTATAATGTTACAAAATGTATATTGCATTTGAACTTTCTATTGATCAAACAATCTTGAAAAGATAAATGTATCACGGCTTCCTGAATGATCACATGACACTGAAGACTAGTGAAATGGATGCTTTGCATCACAGGAATAAATTATATTTTAAAATATATTCAAATAGAAATCATAATTGTCAGAATTATATTAACTATTTTACTTATTTTGCATTATTTAATAATGTAAGCAGCTATGCTGTATAGCTATGCTTTAACAATATGAATGTGTAATTTGTGATATGGCAATAAAGAACAAAAGTGAAATAATTTCACTTATCTATTTTAATAATTGTATTAATCTTATAGGCTTTAACCATTACAGTCTGCACTGAGAAACAGCTTAATTTAGTCTTAATATGCAATGTGTTTACCCTTTCCGACATCTTTGATTTTGTTTATTTTATTATAACTTTCCAAAATGATTATTGCCAGAAAATAGCATAAAAAAAAAAAACTCATATTCAGTTTAACTTGACCTTGTGAGCCTGGTAAACCCTTTTCTAATGGTAAAATTTGTTAAAAAAAAAAATTTCATTTTGTTGTGGCCAATTTTTTAAAGCACTTATGAAAAATACCAACCAGCCCCATGATTTCCCCAAATTTTTCCATTGAAATGAAGACGTCAGCTGAGAACTTTTATGCAACATATTTGATGTTGCTATAATTGGTTTAAAGTGCCCCTATTGTGCCATTTTTAAGGTTCCTAATATCCATCTTTGCTGATCATTTACATTCACATACAGGTACATTACATGCTGCATGAAAGGTGATATTGGAAAAGGCATAATAGGGGCACTTTAATATCAATCAAGCAAAACAGTTAAAAATACTCAGAAGTCCTAAATTCACAGACAAAAGAGGCAAAATGCATATAAATGTGGTTACAATGAATGATATGCTCTTCAAAAAATATCATAAGAGGCAATCAGTGCTTTAATGAAGTTAAAATCAGACATGACCGCCGCTCCAAATACATCTCAAGAGCAGAACTGAGAACTAAAGTACGACACTGTTAAAATGAGGGTTAATGAACCAAAGACCCACTGCGTCGCCGTCTCCCCTCAAATACATGACATCACTGACTTCATCAACCATACTCTGATTTACAGCACGTCAACGTTTAAATACACAGGGCATAAACACACCAGCTCTTCAACTCACAGATATCATACATCTCTGAGAGACACACTTCTTCAAAGTTCAGCAGCTGCATGGCAACAAAGGTATGTGTCAAAATCAAACAGAGTCATAAAAACGGGATTTGATTGATTCTTAAGAGCGCAGTGATTCATTAGGCATTACAATAACAATCAAGACTTTGCAGCAGTTATGTTCATTAGTCCCGGGCTTTGGTCAGTTTCATACATTCAGTGCTAAAAGTGAGGCAAAGAAAACGCACATTGATCTGATTTCCACCATCTGCTCAGAAATCACTTCAATCTGATGGCAAGAAACATATCGATCTTGATGCATTTGTGACTGCAAATCTCTCAATCAAACAGCATTAAATCAGTAGTTATAATATATATATATTTAATACTGCTGCTAATGTATTAAAGTCCTTCTCTAGTACTGAACCGGAATGATATTATAGCAAACTAATGCCCCAAAATGATAACATACTTCCTCCCGATTAAAAGTCTAGCCATAACAATAGAAAAGAAAGGCACAAGATGCTAAACAATCTTTGCACTGGAGAACATTCTGAGCGTTTTATGCTGGGTGAATCTGTTAGATTTACGCTGAACCGTTTCAACACATTCAAATCTAGTTGAGTTACTCTAAAAATAAAAGAGAGAGACAACAACAACAACAAAAAAAATAACATGAGGTGTCCTATTTTCAGCAGAAGTGTTCTAATAAAACTCAAACTGCCCCAGACCAGCATCTGGACCAGACCGAGATGAACTGGAGATGAAGAGAGAGAAAATGAGGTAGACTTCTGTGTAAACACAAAGCAAATTATTACTTTCTCAGACTAACAAAACAAACGAATGCTTTGTTAAAAACATCAGACTCGAACGGAAAAGTATGACTGTGTAACTGAAGGAGGTAGTTGTAATGAACGAGAACGAGAGTGATAAGCAACAGTCGATAGATTCAGTTAATGGTCAACGCTTCCCTACAGAATAACATCAAATACGCTTATTTGGTTCGTTCCCTGAGAGAAGTTCATCCTGAGAAGAATTGTGGGTAGAAATGTACAAAAATACACTGTATAAATCTGTACGAGGTTTGGGATCTGAGTCTGTGCTATCCATGTCTGTCACTGGTGGGGTTCTTTCTCTCAGATTGTTTTTCTTCGTCTGTGCACTTGATTAAGTATGATGCGCGCGCACACACATTCACGTCTAATGCCTTCAAACACAGCCAGTCTTTGGTATAAAGGTCTATACCAAAACACACAGTTAGTTTACGCCCTCCAATGTTACCACGGGCCGTCTGATTTGTCAACACACAGAGGATAGGAAAGTCCATGGAGCCGACGGCCGGGAACAGTCATGTAAGCTCGCTTTGAATCTTTATCACATTCAGTACGGTCAGAGAGGAGTCGTCTTGTCTTTAAGGACCTCAAGTGGAGGATGAGCGCCAGTTCAAGTCATGATGTGAGGCAGCACTCGTGTCTCTTTCCGGAAATCTCTGCCTGAGCGCACACACACACACACACACACACACACACACACACACACACACACACACACACACACACACATCTGCTCATGTGATGAGATACAGAAACTTAAGACTGTTCAAAGCTTCCTATCTACAGAAAACAGACATTTTTGATTGGCTCCCCGATGAATCTCAGAAAAACATGCAAATGTCATATTTCACCCTAGAGACAAAAGAAAAATTAAGATTTTATGTGAATAAAAATAAGTATTTTTTACTATTATTCTCATGTATTCACATTACTGTAATTCATAGTTTTACAGCAAAATACTGCAATAAAAAGATTTTTTTTCAAATCAGCAACACTACCTTGAAGTATAAACACTTTAGAAATTAAATATTTTCATTTTTTATATTATTATTATTATTTAAAATGTATTTTTTTCTCATATTACAGTAATGAGAATGAGATTTGACATTGAAGTGAGAAGAAATGCTTAAATACAAAGAAAAAATGTCTTACATTTTAAAGAATGCTTTATAAAGTTCTTTTGTTATTAAAATAAATAAAATGTATCAATTCATAATTTCTTTCTTTTGAGGTCAAATATGACTGCTGTGTTTCATGAGATTCACCCTCCTTTCCTCCAGATCACGACAAAATGAGAGATGCTGCCATAACACTCTATGAACACTGTTCTTCTCTTGGATTTCTAAAGTTCATCAGTATTTAAGGTCGACAGAATGAAAAGGGTCTGAAATTATTGCTGGCAGTCACTTCACTGGAGCTTTCAGTGACTTAGAGACATTAAACAGCAAATTCCTACTGCGTGGCATTCTGGGTAAACCATGCTTACTTTGTTCAAGTGCACTTTTTTCACTGTTCAGTGGATGATTGTAGCAGATTTGCTTTTAACTTTCACATCTCTGCCAGCAGCTTTAAATGATCAGATCTAAGGCTTCAGTTCATCTACATTCATTAGCTGAACGGGAGAAAAAGCATATGCACTGCATAAGGGCGTAACAACTTGTTTAGGAGTATATTAGCATGGACAAAAGACAAAGGGGAGTAGGTTTAGAGTTGAAAAAAAACAAACAAATCCAACCCAGCGGCCTCACGAAGCTCAATAGAAACGTTCTCGATTATCTAGAGTTTGAACAAGGGTTTGTGATCAACTCTGGAGTGCGTGAACTTGAAAGCCAATCATTAAGAACTTCAGCAAAGCATTAGTTATATTCACTTTTTTGCTGAAGATTAAGAGATGTTATTATTAAAAATAAATTTAAATGCATTTACAAGGCAGGGATTTTTTTTCTGTGGTAAAAAAAGCTTTATCATTGCGGTAATTTCGACATAGCATTGTTTCCTCCACAAGCTGATCGCTTTCAGTGAAGCTGCATGAGATGCATGAGAGAGGAGAGAGATCAAATCGAAACTTCATCTGCCTATGTGCTCTATATAAGTTACATTTTCACATTTATAAGATTTCAACATATATATTGATGCCTTAAATTATCACTGTGAGCTGAGGAACAGTCTGCAGTTAAATAATGGCAATACGTTTAAATCAGTTAGTTAGTCTTCAACTATTACAGTCTAATCTCAAACTCTTACTGACAGCACCTTATCTGAGAGCTGTATGTGAAAACAACCCACACACACACAAACGAATTCACAATTCCTCAGGATCCCATAATAATGTTATTGACTTTAACCACTGCCAGCCAGAATAATTTTTGCTGGACCCTGCGGGCACCAAACTTGATCATATTTACTTTCCTAATAAAAAAAAGGAAAACTGCTGGAAATTTACTCACTCTCAGGCCACCCAAGATGTAGATGAGTTTGTTTCTTTATTGGAATAGATTTGGAAAACTGTAGCATCAAATCATTTGTTCACCAATGGATGCTCTGAAATGAATGGGTGCCGTCAGCATGAGAGACCAAACAGCTGATAAAATGTTACAATAATCCACACTTAATCCACAGCAGTCAAGTCCATCAGTTAATGTCTTGTGGAGTTTAAAATCCATTGCTTTCACCAAAATAAGAGTCAATAATCAATATCATTGCTTCTAGTAAAAAAAAAAAAACATATTTGTATACAAGTTCTTCCACTGTTGTCCTCTCACATAAAAATCCACCTAAATATTTTTAAAGAAACATTTTGGGTTGTTTCTCTTAATTCAAAATGTATTACTTTTCACTAGAGGAAATAATATAATTGAGAAATAATAGAGAACTCATATTTTAGCCAGGAGCAATGGTTAAAAATGTCTTAATGATGGATTTGTTTCTTACAAACAGATTTTCACCTCACAAGATGTTAACTGACGGACTGGAGTGGTGTGGATTATTGTGATGTTTTTATCAGCTGTTTGGACTCTGATTCTGACGGCACCCATTCACTGCAGAGCATCCATTGTTGAACAAATAAAGTGAAGCTACATTTCTCCAAATCTGTTCCCAGGAAGAAACACACTCATCTACACATTGAATGGCCTGATGGTACATATTCATAAAATTGTTACTTTTAGGGTGAACTATTTCTTTAACTTGATAACTGTGTATGTTAAGATAACAACACTGCTTCTCCTCTGAAACGAGTTCACTGACGTCACTTATGCAGCACACGGCAAACATTGTTACTCAATCAAAAGCCCATTTCACTATTATGGAGATCAAATGGCTAGCAAAAAGAAGCATCTGTTGACTTCATGCTTGAGTTTTTAAAACACCGCTTTATGTTTTTGTGTAATCTGTTTTGCCATGTGATTCGCTCATTTGCATACACACACACACACACACACACACACACACACACACCAGTCGCAGAGTTTGTTGTGATTTCTCAGTGAGAACACGCATGTACACGCATGACCCCCATCGGCTGATACCATAGCTGCACGGGAAGGAAGGAAGGGAGGGAGGGTCTCCTCTGTGACCCAGCCATGTGAGGTAGATGATTTCAGGTCTGGGCTTCGTCTGGATGAGGAACCTTTCGGTTGCTTTCAGTCCCGGCTTTTCCTCCAGCTCCGGGAGTGACTCCCCCTTTGAGATGCTTCTTCGGGAGAGGACGACGAGCCCGACCGGCTCCCCTCTTCCTGGGACTGAGCGGAGGTGGAGGGGCGCTGGGGGTCCTGAGACGTGGAGGGGGACAGCGCCCTCTTATGGGGACACTGGGCCACCATGTGTGTGACACTCTGACAGTAGTGACACTTCTTTGGCTGGGGTGGAAGGCCACACTCTTTAGCGTGGTGGTCCAGACCTCCACAGTTGTAACACCTACAGAGGGATGAAAAATGCTTTGTTATATTAAAACATTATAGAAATTATGCTTGTAAATGTTACTAATCAAATTGGAGATTTATTGGAAATCAGGACTTCTCTTGCTTGTTTATATCAGAAAAATCAGTTTTTAAAGCTTTAAAAACATTTCCTCTGCTCAACCAAGGCTGCATTTATTTGATCAAGAATACAGTAAAAACAGACAAACTGTGAAATATTACATACTAAAATAGCTGATTTCTATTTGAATGTATTTTAAAATGGAATTTATTTCTGTGATGCAACGAAATTATTCTAATATGCTGATTTACTGCTCAATAAATTTTTGTTGTCAATGTTGAAAATGGTCAATTATATTTTAGTGGAAACCATGATAATTTTTTTTAGAATTCTTGGTGAATAACATTTATTTGAACATTATACATATATTTTTAATTTGCTGAGCATAAGAGACTTTTTGATTTATTCATAACTTTTAACCAAAGTTAGTTAAAAAAATAAATTTTAATTATTCCCAACATTTGACCAAAGTTAATTAATTTTTATTTGTTACATAACCATTGTTTTTTATGTATTAAGTTTATTATGTTATTGGTGATTTGCATGAAGAAAGTGGATCATTACTCATTAAGATAAGACCACTAACCAGATTCAGAATGCAGACTAATTAATAATATAATGTATTTAAATAATAAAGTATGCATCATGGTTGTATTCTAATAATGCTTGTCATGTCAAAAAAAAAAAATGGAGAAAAATCTAATTAATGAAAATAATACACAACGAAAACATAAAATTCTTTAAAACAAGCTTTTAAATGCAAAACATTATTATTATTATTATTTTCTTTCATTTTTTGGAATGAAATGTGAGCTGGACTTCCTCAAACCCAGTGTTGGTCACTAGAGGGCAGTACAGGATAAGACTGACTCCAATAACAAACATCCGTCTCAGAAATCTTTTTTTTCCTTAGAAAATAGGCACTACAGTTTTTAATAAGTATTGTTTTAATCATATAGGAGTAAAAAATAGAACAATAAAATGTAACCATAAAAACCCATTAAATGATTCATAGCCACAAAAATACAAATAAGATTCAAGAATACAGTTCTCAGCTCTTTTGTTAGATATGAGGGAACTGAGTGACTGTGATCCTGAGGAATTGTCTGGTAGTTAACAGGAACCTTGTATGTTACCATGGAGCCTTCGGTTGCCAAGGAAATTCCAGTGCATGGAAACGAGAGAGTAGGAAATGACATTATAGCTCTAAATATAGAGAATCAGATCAGAGCTCTCAGTTCCACTAATGTGTGTGTGTGTGTGTGTGTGTGTGTGTGTGTGTGTGTGTGTGTGTGAGAGAGAGGGGGGATATATTATTACACTGCTCTCTGGAATACTTCATTCTGATTGGTCGATCACAGCACTCTACAGTCATTTTTAGTTTTTGTTTTAATAATAATGTCAAATTACATCTGGCTACTGTCAAGAGTTAATTAAATTTTACAAAACTATTACATGTCTCTCATATTAGTGCTCTTTTAATATTCAATGAATATTCATTTTGGAGAAAAATAGCTAAAAGGAGGATTATATGACGTGCACAGACATAGCATATCTGCATTAAAATATATGTGTATAAATATCTATTATAGATAAAACAATACGTTTAAGGGGGAAAAAAACACACCACTCAATGGAAACGGAATGTTTTGTATAAAAAAGGGACAACTTGCCCCCAACCTGAATTTATGAGGGATCTAATTATTTTGATAGGTTACGATGTATTTTAAGGTGGTGTTTTTACAGTGTCATTAGACAAATAAGAAGTGAGTCGTATTAATTAACTGAATGGGTTAGGGTTAACTGGATGTAATTATGCATAATTTACTGTTATTGCTATAGTACGTGTAATTTGTGTAACTACGACATCTTAAAATAAAATATATCTGTCTAATTTAATAGGGTTTAAAACTAGTTGCTTAATACGGACAAACAACAAATCCTGCTTGAAAAACACAAATAATTGATTAAATCAGACTTATGTCGTGCTGTGTCTATATGTGCAGTGACTGTACTGAGCCTGTAGGTGGCAGAGTGGATTAACTACAGCTTCACAGCTGACTATTACACGAACAAACCTGACACAACTGAACAAAAAAACTCAATGTTTATGAATGACATTTTGATCATTTTGACTCCTCACACATTCACATCTAAAAACATGGAAAATGGTCAAATGACCCAAAGATCATAAAATATTGACAGTATAATTTCCCTCATTACATCCAGACTTTGCATGCACTGATAAAGATTTCTATTAACATCATAATTATATTTAAAACAATTATTACATGCTTTCGAACTTAGAAGCTACATATCATTTCACTGAAAATACAAGCAATATTTCTGTATTTTAACTGAGAAAATGACATGAAATCAAATGTCTAAAGGTTTTGTAATTTTGACATTCAGACTCTACATGCAATGAAAGAGCTGTTCAACTAAATAATTAATTACTCTTATGTAACTATTCAACTAAAGAGTTATATTCATTTCATGATTGTATTTAAGACAATTATTGCATGATCTTGAACTAAAATTGTGGCAATTTTCCATTTAAATTAAAGGTATGAGATAAAAGTCTTTTGAATATTTATTTTCCTGCAGGAATTTTCCTGAAAATCTCAGACTAAACAAAGCAATAAGAAACATGATAATCCCACGCATCGTCTAATGCAGTGTGTATGTGGCTATGGCTATAAATGAATGACAGGAAGATGTGCGATCATCATGGGTTCCCTGATGTTTAGTCAGAAAATTTTTATTCAAGGTGATATATTAGAAACATAATTGAAACTAAAGAAGAATTGAATAAGATCAGTAGATCAATATTGTTATCCTGAAATGTATGAATTCTTATTTTTGAAACAAACAGATGCCAGTATTGTCATATTATAAATAAAAAGATATAATCTGCAGACATCAAGAATTGATATCTCATATCCCTGGGAGACAGCGTGAAAAGTTGATCCATTTCAGAGATGCTATGATTGTGCTTCGAATGAGAACGAGACCAGCAACCAAACCAAGTCAAATACATATAACAGACATCTCACAGTCATGTTAGTTACAATAATAAGTACATAGTATGTACATGAGGAACAGGACTGTAAAATAAAGTGCTAACGAAGTCATTTAGTGAAGTTTTTTGCAAAGAAGCAACTGCTTGCTTTTCTTTTTCCTGCAGATCTATAACCAGATAGACGTATAAAATGTAAAGAAAGGTCAAGAAATCTGAACTTAAATGAAGAGCTGACTGCTCGGACACGTTTGCGGTCAGAATTCACAAATGTTCGATTTGATTCATGTGCGTTTCTGAGTTCTCAAGTTGTAGATGTGACCTAGCAGCCACCTCGACAAAAAAGAGCAACCCGACTGTAGTCTGCTCAAGGGTGAGAGACATGACTGCAGTGAGAAGAGCAAGTGACTAGTGCCTTTACCGCTCAGGAAAGAGGAAGTTGATCATGGAGACAGACTGATGCAGGAATATTTCATGGTGACAGCTGTGTTATATAGGGTTGATTTTAAAGGGGTCATATGATGCAATTAGAATTTTTCCTTTCTCTTTGGAGTGTTACAAGCTCTTGCTGCATGAAGAAGATCTGTAAAGTTACAAAGACTCAAGTCTCAAATCCAAAGAAATATTCTTTATTAAAGTTAAGACTCTGCCATGCCTTCCTGAAGCTCTTTCAAACATGCCTCCACATGTCTACATCACTATGTGCAAATATTTGCGTAATGCGCCCCAAAAGAAGGCTTGGTTTCAGTAACTGCAGTTGAAGCAGCCATGTGTGTATCTGGAAAGAGGTCTTCTGAAAGAAGATGCATTTAGGAATATTTACAGAACAGAACAGCAATGTATTTTATGGAGGACCGTTTGGTGATCCTATGAGAGGAGGTCATTTTGACTTTGCTACGACAATCTGGCGCTTCTGAATCAGCTTCTGGAAGTATACTTTGTTATTAGTTTAAGTATTTGCTATTGACTGTTCAAATGCTGAGTTTTGCATGTTGCATGTGTGTGTGTGTGTGTGTGTGTGTGTGAGGGAGAGACAGGGTCACACAGTCTTTACCGTCAGTGGCTTGTGTACTGCAAACACGTACGAGCTTCATCACTGTGTCTGTCACACGACTCTGTTCATCTTTAGGGCTTGAACTGATGGTAAAACTAAGGACATTATTTACTGTCATTACATTTATTTTGAAAGATGAAGCTTACGATAATTGAAAGAGGTGTTACATTTCCGACGATTGCTTGCAGTGATCGGCCAATCACAATGCGCTGGGTCAATGAGAGATAGATTTGACACTCTGTATACAAATAAATCAGCTTGTTGAGAACTGACTCTGTAAAAGGTCTGTTATAGCAGTTTACTTTGAGGGATTCGGTTGCTAATTTTCCATCGCTTGAAAATAAGATGTGATAAAACTGGGAAAATTACATTAGTAAATAATTTTCCAGTTTAGGATTCTTGATGGAAGGAATATCAGGTATCAAGGAGAATTAAAGTGCAGTTGATCAACATTAGATCTGGTTATTAGATGGCTAACTTGATCACCGCTACCAGTAATTATCACTTTACACATTGCAGGATTAATTGAATCCTCATTTGATATTTCTTGAAGAGTTTGTCTAGAAAAAATTTGGTATGTTCCTCGTCAGAGGAGGACATTTTATGCATGAACAAATAAAATTGTAGATTCATACAAGTCTTTCCCAGAAGAAGTGTAAATAGAGTCATAACCAGTTTGTTATATGATTGAGAGATATTGAGATATCTATGTCTCATGAAAAATATGATTTATGACCTCTGGTGGAAAACATGGAAAGAAAACAATTTGAGAGAGTGTGTAAGATGTAGTTTTATCTTCTTTGGTTATCGAAGAATGATAAAAGTGTGGAGTTTGGAGGAAATGTTATTTCTATCTGAAAGTTTAGATTATTAGTTGTATTATTTGCTTCTCTGTACTAAAGAGTGTTTTCTGAGTTTCTGATGAGCTGACAGATCCATTAGTGTATGTGTGCAAGACAAGTGTGAGACAGAAATGTTATTTTAGTGTCTTCCACGTCCTGGCTACTTAGAAAATGATTTGCATTCAGTTCTTAGAAACTCATCTGGAAGACATAGTTAGGTGTCTTAAACGGACAAATATGAGGAATATGCATTATGATCGCATTTGATGAAGGTATAAACGTTGAGTTTGGGTGTTTCCTCCTTGTTTGCAATCTAAAGAATGACTGTATGAATGTACACTATTACATAAATATTCTAAAGACTTTTACCTTTAATTGAAGTGGAAAACTGCCACGACAAACATAAAATCAGATGTTTAAAGATAGTGTAGTTAAATTTACACCGTAAAACAACAGCATCATTTTTCTTATGACATTAGATACAAAGAACCGGTAAACGAAATCCTTTAATCTAAACTAATGTGTTTAAGATGTTAATTACAAGATCTTGAACTTTTAGCTGCAAATCTTCAGTATTTGCCAAAAACACTGAAAATTACTGACATAAAATCAGCTGTCTGACGGTTCTTAGTTTTTTAATTGAGCTGTGTCCTAATATACCGGTTCAGTTTCCGACAGATTAAAGAATTGTTCATAAATTCATTTTTAATCATCAGTTCAGGTCTGAGAGTGTTAACAAAACTTCCATCATCTCATGTCTAGTTTTTTGTTAGCATATCTATAGTGATGGACTATACAATAAACACACACACACACACACACATACACATGCATATACATAGGCTACTTATAAATAGCTTTAACACAACAGACTGAAAATAATTATTCAGAGATTTTTTGTGCTCTTATCGCCATGGCAACAGGAAGTAGAAGACACACTCACAATCAATGAGTCGTGAACAGAAAAGCGTTTGGCGAAACCAAACTATGAGCCGTCTACACTGAAAACTATGAGCTGTAATTCATGTGGCTTCACAGAGCATTATCAACACTGGAACTGATTCTTTCATACAGAGAAAAGGAGAGATGAAAATGCTTGTGTGGGATAGAAATAAAAGATTTTAGATGAATAATCCTGTCTGCATATCAATCTTAAACTATGACATTATTCATATATATTATATATTATATAATATAATTCCCCGGCTCTATTTTATATGTCAATTTATTATTATCTATTCATATTATTACGAAAATTAGGCTAATTTTGAATTACAAACCAGGTTACAATAAAGGTCTCATTTGTTAACATTATAGTTAATGCATTCACTAACATAATTTAACAATATGAAATATATTTCATTAACAATAGTTCATTTTAGTTAATAAAAATGTTAGTTTACAGTGCAAGTTTAACTGCTAGATCTTAAAAAAGTTGAACATTATTAAATATGAATAAATTTTGTAGAAGAATTGTTCACTGTTCATTTCCGTTACATAATGTAATAAAGCAATGTTAATAAATGAAACCTTAACAGAAAGTCATTTGTTTAAGTGTTTAGATGGATTCCATCTATTTTTGTGGGTAAACACACACACACACACACACACACAATTATGATTATAATTAAACACCTTTAAAAAATATTATCAGAAATTTTTCAGAAAGAAAGCAACAAGAAAAGTTTGCCATGTATTTTAAGTTTTGATTTTAAATTCGTTTTTACTAATTAAGATCTTCCAATAGTTCCAATTATTTAAATTAATCACTGCTACTAAAAGAACACTGGTTAGTACTACTCCTATTATTATAATTATTATTAAAAGCAGACTTATGTTGTGACTTATTCTAACGGTTTATAAAGACCAGCTGCAGCTGCTAAAGGCAAGCTATAAATTTAAAGAATAAATGTATTAAACTACACTTCCCATCATGCTCGGCGCACTCACCGGTCTCCCTTTGGTTTGCGTTTGAGGGGCGGGGCCTTGCCTTTGGGGCGTCGGTCACTGCCCGAGCATGGGCCCCCGCCAGGCCCTGTGACCCTGAGTGACTCCAGACCTTTGCTCGACCTCTTGAAGGTGAATTCAACCTGCTCGCCCTCCCGTAAGCTCCGGAAGCCCTCCATCACCAGCTTACTCTGAACACACACACACACTTCATTTAATACAGATACAAACACACTTATATCATCTAGAAATGTCTATATATTTATTTTAAATAATAAAAATAATAAAACAATTCATGGCAAATATGGAAAGATATACATAGATGTTAAAAAGAGAGATTTTCTATTTACTAGAAAAAACAACAGCAATCTTACAAATTTTTTGTTTAAAAATGCAATGCATTGCAAAAAATGTTTAAAAGCAATGTTTAAAAATACATTTGACCACTTGCATTAAATGCACAATTTTATAAACTTCATTGCTAAAATAAAAAAACTAATTTTAAACTAATTTTAAAAACAAATTTTTCATATTTAAATATTTGTAATAAACCCAGTGTTTAAGGCACTAAACCAATGCCAATGACAGACAATTTTCAAATATGCAATATGAAAAAAATACATTTATTTACATTTATTTAGTTTAGTCACACCAGATATTAGTGAAGTTGTCTAAATACTAATTGCTGCCTGACACAATTAAATACATTTGGTCATATCTACAGAAAGAGCCAAATCTGTCAGGGAGAGAAGTGTATTTAGATGTTCAACAAAAGGTTTACCAGAAATAGCAACTTCTGTCTGTCATTTAATCTTGCATTAAAATGAAATCAAAACCTCGTTTTGAAAACAGATGTTTTCTATTTAAATATTTGAAGTAAACTACCACCTGGCAGAATCGAAAACATTTGATTAATATATAGGATCAAATCTAAAACATGTACAAAGAGCTAAATCACACAGATCAGTCATATCTACAGCAAGATCCATAAATTGTAATTTAATGTAGAATAATAACCTGCATTTTAAAAGCAAACTTTAAAAACACATTTGATCATGTTTCTTGCAAAAAATGCACAATTTTGAAAACTAACATTTCCTATTTAAACATTTGTAGTAAAACTGAACTGTTCTTTTCCAGAACGTCAGAATATTAAACATATCAAAAAATATTAGAGAACAATTTACACTGCCAAATGACAGAATCTAATACATTTAGTTTTGACATAAAAGTTAATACTACAAAAATAGTCACAATAGAAGTAGACAATTCAGCAATATTTTAATTATATACAGTATATGTTATTCGACAATATTTGATATTCTTGTTTACAGCTTTTATATTCAGGAGATTTTAGGAGAACTGTATCCACTGTCACACAAGATGCTTACAGCAAATATAATTGCAAATACTTGTTCCACAAATAATGCATATGACTTTTAAGTAACTTTTTAATGTAAAAGTAAACTTTTACATTAAAATAGAATTTGAACAAATGTGAATCATAGCTTTTAAGGAGTGAAAATTAATTAAAAATCCTCTACATAGAGCTCAATGCCAGAAATTTTTTTTTATTAATTTTTTATTTTTTATTTTAATCATTCAGCAGATGCTTTTATCCAAATGAGGAACATTAAAAGCATTTATCACATGTATTATTCACAGTCAACACACAGTGACCAAGGTGTTTATTAGTTTATTCAAATCCATCCTTCAATTTATAAGATTTTCTGTCATTAGAAATGAAAAGCAAAGACCTTGAGAAAAGATCAGAAATTATTAAAGCAATGATTTCAGTTCATTTCAGTTAAATCACCACAGAATCTGTAATTTAGCATTGGTTTTATGAAAATTGTTTCATCACACATTAGAGCTGAATTGATGAATTTATTTAAATACAATTAATACTAGAAAACCCACAGATCACAACTAGTTTATGATTATGGCAAAAACAGCAAATCCTGAATATGTATCTATGTTTAGACATTTGTTTGTGATTTAATAAAGCTTGATTGTGAGCTTTCCAATATATAAAAAAAATAATAAAAACATTCAAACAAGTCGACTTCGTCAAGTAACGTTGATTTAAGTCATAACTGTGATTCAAATACATGAATACTAATGAACTCCAGAAGGCTCTCTATGGTCTTGTCACAGAGACAGTGCTATGATCATACCATTTACATTTCAATTATTCATGAAATTAAAACAGCACTAACATAATGCATGCATCAAATGCAAGAGGTAAAGCGCAGCTGACATGTATTCTCATCATTTACATTCCTCTAGAAACATCACGCTCAGAGAACAGTCGTCAAGACGCTTTAATAAGACTTTTTGGAAAGATGAATGTTGAAATATCAGCACGTTTAATTCAGCCGTGTAGGAAATTAATTGACATAATGGGCACAAAAAGCATTCTGATTTAACACTTATGACGGGGAGAAATTAAAAATCCATAGCATGAGAGAGAACTGCATTTATGAGAAAAGCCAGGGGCAAAACCCTTCACACACAGATATATTAGATATGTTCTATTGAAATATGAATCTAAACAACACAATCAACAGGATCAGATCTGGGCAAACACACACACACACACACAAAAATTAACAAATACATATTTATAATAGATACACATATTTCTATCTGTAAGTAATAATGAAGAAAGAAAATCAGTTATTCAGTCAGTATTATTATACATTAATATATTGTTTTGTATATGAATGTTTTAATATTATTTATTAATATAATTATGTAAATTTTGCCTGTTATTACAATTATATATATATATATTAACATTTTCTATCAAATTATTTATTCCAGTGTTACTGAATGTCCATCTATCTCTTTGTTTCTCTCATCTTTCTTTCATCTATCTTTCTTTTTTCTGTCTATCTGTCTGTTTGTTTTTCTATCCATCTTTTTCCTTTATTTTTCTTTCTTTCGTCTATCATCTATCTTTCCTTTCTCTTTCTTTCTTTTTCTCTCTCTTTCTCTTTCTTTCGTGTATCATCTTTTTTTCCTTTCTTTCTATTTCTCTTTCTTTCTTCTTAGTTTCTATCTTTTCTATTTTTCTTTCATCTATTTTTACTATATTTATTTTTCTTTCTGTCTATTTCTTTCTTTCTATTTTCCTTTCTTTATTCTTTTTATCTCTTTCTGTCTATTTTTCTTTCTTACTGTCTATCTTTTTCTTTCTTTCTTTCTTTCTTTCTGGATCTGTCGTGTGAAAAACTGTAAACACTTTCCATTAATAATTAACAAAATAAAAATATAAAATCCTTTTTCTTTTGTTCTTTCAGTCTCTTTTTTCTTTTACTTTCTTTCATCTATCTTTTTCTTTCTATCTGTCCTTTTTCTGTCCATCAATTTTCTGTCCTTTATTTCTTTTTCTCTTTTTCTTTTTTCTTTATTTCTTTGTATTTTCTTTTCTTTTTCTTTCTTTCTATTTTTCCTTTCTCTCATACTTTCTATCTTCTTTATCATTTGTTTCTTTTAGTCTATATTTTTCTTTTCTTTTTTCATTGTCGATTTCTTTCTTTCTTTCTTTCTTTTTCCTTTCTATCTTTTTCTCTTTTCTATTTTTATTTCTTTCTTACTGTATATTTTTTTGTCTCTTTCTCTTGCTTCAGTGCTTTACTTCATTCTTTGTAATTAATTCTTTGTGAGTGAAAATCGTTTCTACACCAAATGTGTGCTTCTATTTCCAGGTCAAAGTTCAGAGAGAAGCAATGCAGCTGCAGACACATTTCTGGAGTCTGAACTCATCCAGTAAAGCACAATTAAGAAATGAAATCCAAGAGCACAGGAGAAGATGTGTCACACTGTTCTGCTCACTGCAGGGGAAAAAAAGCAAAAAAACTCAAGAGACGGAAGACAGAGAACAGGAGGGAGAAATACAGAGAGCGCCACCAAAGGGCCGGACGTATCGCACATCACCCCTCCTCCACATGTTTTCATCCTTCACTGTGACCTCTGACCTCTGCCCACCCCCCCTTCAAACACAATCACACACACACACAGGCATCCCGTTTCCCTGCGCTAAATTAACAACACACTTCTGCTCTGACTACAAGACGTTCACACAGTATTTGATCTGCTGACACACACTACATCACTCCACACACACTCCTGATAGCAGCCGGATATGAGCTCTGTGTTTGTGTGTGTGTGTCTGTCTGTGTGTCTGTGTGTGTGTGTCTGTGTGTGTGTGTGTGTGTGTGTGTGTGTGTGTGTGTGTGTGTGTGTGTGTGTGTGTGTGTGTGTGTGTGTGTGTGTGTGTGTGTGTGTGTGTGTGCAGGCACACGGTCAGCTTATGTCTGACTATACTATCTTTAATTTTACATTTTAAAAATGCCTTTGAAGATGAACACATTGTTTCTGCATGAGTGTGAATGTACAGAATTACAAAAGATTAAACAAGAACTGAAATAATTCGATCAAAGGGACGATTTAGACGTTCACATGTCTGTTTGAATTATGATGAAGCTTAAAAATAAAACAAATGCACAGAAAACAAATAGAAACAGAATCAAAAGTACATTTTATGTTTGTTTGTCCTGGTTTGTTTTGTTACTTTTTGTGTTTCTTCATTACAATAAAACACAACAATGTCTTTTACCGAAAGCTCGTTATATTTGAAAAGCAAACACAAACAGTTGTATGAAAAAGTAAAAGAAATCATAGCTTTTGGTATCTGGTTTATGTTGCCTTTTTCTTCTCTGTCCAAAACCATTTAACTTGAGATTTAAAACAATTATAAACAGGATTCACTTTTATATTTAACATTTGTGCTCTTGGCAGATGTTTTCTTTAAAAAAGATACATCATTTAATGAGTTTGTGATTTTAATCAAGTATAGATATATATTATGAGACCACAAATCAAGTCTTAAAATTAAACTAGCAAAATAATAAAAAACAGAGCCTTTTTATAATTATTTCATTCAAGAACTAATTCCACCAGTGAACATTAATCAACAAGTCAAGCATTAATAAGATTATCAAATTAGATTATTAAAAAAATGTGTTGATAAAAAATACATTTAAAAAATGCATTGCAAAAATACAAAAAAATTTATAATAATTTGATTTCAGTGCTACAAAGCTGTGGCTGAACTCTTGGAAAGTGAGCATTTGTTTGTGTCAGATCAGCAGCGGCTCCACCCACACACTCACTCCATATATGGGCAGAGCTGAAAGAGGAAGTCATGTGACCTGCAGCTTGTGTTGAGATGGAGACATGAAGAACTGAACAAATGGAGAAATGGAGACTAAAAGAGCAGGATGCAGAAGAGATCGAGCTCTGGAAGAAAAAAGAAAAGAAATTACAGTGAACAAAACAAGATAGAGAGAGTGAGAAAGAATACTAAAGACAATAATGGAGAAAACAGAAAACGAAAGCTCAAGGAAAACAGAACTAAAGTTTAGATGAAAACAGAGTAAGATGAGCAGAGGATAAAAGGAGATCAGAAGCTAATGAGAAAGATTTTAAGGCAGATAATGAACTACATTCATAACATGTTCAGCATCATTCCTGTAATACAGCATTTTCATCTTCTCATTATGGGTCTTACATACTAAATAAAATATTAAACTCAGTATAAACCCAATCATTTTAAAGATAAAATCAAGTTAATTTCTGTTTTGTCGCAACTATCACAACACAGAGTAAAAAATAAACGAAAATCTACAGTCCATTATACACATCAAAAACAATAATTAAAAGCATTAAAACAAATAAAAAACATTACCAATTGTTCCTGCATTTTTAGTTTCTCTAATCAAAATATTTCAAACAAAGTTACTTGAAAAACTTGTTTTAATTTGTAATTAATTTATTGTTTTTCCTGAGTTCTCAATATCACAATGCCTTTTGTAAAATTCCTTTAAATGACAAAACTGGCAAGATGAAAGGGATTGCTATTATTGCTATTAGTTGGTTTGTATCACAGTTTTAACTTCAGCTGAAAAAACTCAAATTATTATTAATAGTGTAAAGTGCTTTATGGCTGTTAAACCCCTCAACACTTCCTTAAATGACAACACAAACATGACCATCTTCAGTTTATATGTTACAGAGCACAAACATTGTGTGTAACAGGAATCAGCGTAAATGTACATATTCATTATAGCTCTCATAATCCTGTGATTGTAAACCTGAATCATCAGTCTTAGATCACAGATTTTACACTTCCACATATAATATTAGATACTTGTCTCTTGCTTGATTTAAAGGAGTTCTTAGTTTCTTCTTAAATCTGTTTACAAATGTCGATTTCACATAATAAACATTTTCAACTTTCATTATTTACTGTGTAAAATAAGTGCCAACTTTAGGATTGGTGCATGACATCTGCTATCATATATTTCATCCTGCGCTCTAGATATCAGTATTGGCATCAGCAGTTAAACAACAAACGGATGGAGCACAGGATGAAGAGAGCAGCATGTGTGTGAGAGGAGGAGTCTGGATGAGAGCTTCATCTCAGCCTCACAACACACACACACGCACATATTTGACTAGCTATGTAAATAAGGACATACCGCACAACCCATGCCTACAAGAACAGCATTTCTAGAATTAAAAAATATAATGTACACTACAAATCATTTTTCCAGTCAAACTTGTCCTCAGTTGTCCTCAAAGGGAGATTCAAAGGGAGACTTCTACAGATAAATGTGCCTTTAAGCTACAGTAACGTGAGAAATAAGTGTAAATGCTGATTAAATATTTAAAAACTTCAACCTTCAAACTTCTAACTTCAACTTCAACCTGTCATACAATTCTTATTTTATACTTTCATAAAAATAAAGGTTCTTTATTGGCATTGATGGTTCCATGAAGAACCTTTTACATCCATGAAACTTTTTGATTACTCCAAAGGCTCTTTAAAGTGGAAATAAAATATTCTTTAGAATTTTTAAATGTTCTCGTTTTAGAACTGTTAATTGAAAGGTTCTTTTATGGCACCCAAAATGGTTCTTCATTGCTGTGCAAAACCCCAGTTAGACGCTTTATTTTGTAAGTGTATTTATTTTTACAATTTATGAGCTATAATATAATCTGGCATCTTAGCTCAGTATAATTGACTACTTTTAACCAACAACCTATTGTGGTCAATATACAAGAACATTTTTTATTTATTTAAAGTTATAAAGTTCAAATTCAAATTAATAAAGATTTAAACAATTTATATCAATAACAGTTTTTGTCAAACATTTTTCATAAATGGAAATGACAGCATAAAGGCTTTGTCAGATTTCGTTCACATATGGAGATCAATTTGGACACAAACTACAGCAAAGTAAGCAACAGATATAAAAAGTAATTCAAATGTAAAACTTCCAGTCGCTGCCTTATTGATCATACCAGTTCAGAAGAACAACCCCAAAGAACCTTTCAGTAAACAGGTCTTAAATAAACCTTTTACCTAACATTTTAAAAACCTTTTGTGCAATGGAAAGGTTTCATTGATGTTAAATCTTCTTCATAGAACCATCAAATCCAATAAAGAACCTTTATTTTTAATAGTGTAGAAACAGATGAAATTATCGAGTCATACACAGTGACACATTTATAAACAACAACATGCATTTGTGCGGTTAGACACACACACGCACAAACACTGCAGGAGGTGCAGCATTCGGAAGAATCAAACACAAAGCACCTAATGAAACACACACACACACACTGCAGTGCGTTGATTCGGAGTGTGAGGGCCGGCCAAGGCCACGCCTCCTTTCCCTTTTTTGTCTTTAACGAAATTCCTCTTTTAAAGAATGTTAGAGGACCCCAACCCCCACCACACACACACACACACACACACAGAAATCCTCTTTACGCATACAAACAAACACACACACACACACACGCGCGCGCGTTCTCTTGTCTTCTGATTCACATTTTTTCCTGTCCTGGATTGACACAAAAAGCTCATGGATTTGTAGAAGATCTGAAACACTGCTGTGTTTCAATGAGGAGACTGTATTGATGTATTGGTGCCATGAAAGGAGGCTAATGTAACAAAGGTAACACTTTCTTTAAAGCCTTTATATATAATGCATTAAAAAGTATTTTAATGCATTAATTATGCCTTGTAAAAGCACTTTATGATGCATTGAATGATAACTGTAAACACAATTCTAATGCTTATCTATTCATTATTACACCTTTAGAAAGTATAAATGGATTAGAACATGATAAAATGTCCAATTTCAGATGCAAGAAGGAATATGAAAATATTATATCCATTTTAACATTTACCTTTAAAAAATAACACATTATAATTTACATTATGAATAACTTAATAATGCATTATACATAAGTGCTTCAAAATAAAGTGGAGCCAACTTTTGGTTCAAAAAACATACATGAACCATAGGTAAAAGAAAAATTAATGTGCATGCATAATGTGACTGCTTCATCAGGTTTAATACATCACAAATTTTAAAGATTAAATTTTTAATTATTGTTGTTATAAATGTTTATATATAAAATAGTTTTTTAACTGAATACTAATAATACTAATAATATATGCTATATATAATTTTGTATGTGACAAATAAAATCTTGAATCTTGAATCTTGAATTGAATAAATTAATGCTGATTACATATTCATATGAAATGCTGATTCATTCATAGAATTTCATATTTAAAATAATTTATTGTAACTCCTACAGATAAATAAACAGAATATAATATGCAAATAATAACAAATATTTATCTCAAAAAATGTTTTGGTTTAAAATTTCTCATAAAAGGGAAAGAAATCATTTTCTGAGGCAGACATTATGCAAACAGCATAGCTACATTAAGGTCATGGGTTCAATTCCCATTTGGTATAATTAAATTGTTTTATGCAAACTACGCCATTATATCATACACCCTGATCTCTGGAAGCCACTGTGTGTTTGCTGGTTTCAGGATTTTCATATACAGTAATGGAGACACAGGATTGACTGCACAAAAAAATAAACCAACCAGCTCTTCCCGATGACAAACACGACTCTAATCATTACACTTTCCCATGCAATAAGGAAAAAGCAGGCTTTGTTTTCCAAATGCATTCGTTACAATTGTTTACTTCATGCTTATCAGAAACTTTTTATTACTACTACAAGACATTCTTATAATAACTACTCTAATGCATGCAAGCTAGGAAATGTTCCATGTTTAACCTATGTACACAGATTTCACATTTATCATCAAGTCAGCATGGTTTAACCTGTTCTTTACAACACAGAGTAACTAGTGCATTTATTGTGCATTTCAACAGATAATTCAGGAGACAATCTGCTGAATTTGCAACTACAGATGTGGAGATATCATTTGATTTCAACTAGCTAATTTCTAACCATTTGCCTCAATTATATATAATATTATATATGCTATCAGTACGTTTTTTAACGACACACATAACAGTCTGACTGTGCATCTGGCTGCTGCTTGTCTTTTTTGAGAACTGCATTTCCCAGAATGCACTCAGGTTTAGGGGCTACTAGCACAAGAGGTTCATGTTTAAGCCCATGCACAAAAAATCACATCCACACAAAATTGTAATTTAAATAAAAAATTTGCCTCAAAACAGTCTCGGAGATAACAGTGTAAAACTGCCTGTTTTAAATCACTTCAAATAATTCAGTACAGATTTAGAAATGCCTGCTATCAAGTTCCTTAACTGTGCTAGTTCAAATGTTATACTCTAATTAAACAAAATTGTATTTTTAAACAAAACAATATGTCTAATATATCCATAGAAACACAAATAACAAGATAAATACATATGGTTTCAGCAATTGTAATTTGGTTATACACATATTAAAAGATTATTAAAATACTGTTGAATTTGAGAAAAGAATGCACAACTGTGATTTTAATAACTCAAGATATTTACAAGGCTTTAAATTCTTTAAAAAATAGATAGATAGATAGATAGATAGATAGATAGATAGATAGATAGATAGATAGATAGATAGATAGATAGATAGACTAGCTGTTATGTTATTGAATTTCAGATTTAAAGTATTATGCAGATGTGTTTTGGGACAATGGAAATATTTAATACCAGGAATCATTTTAACATCTCATTAACATCCAGCAGTAAACATAACAAGAACACACTGTAACAGAAATGAAATCAAAACAACAGTCCAGTGAGCTCGAGTGCTAACAGAACTCAGAAGAAACCTCTGCTTTTGTTCTGTACGTCTGCGTGTGCTATTTTAAGGTGCCGTGGAAAGCCTGGAAAATGATGAAAGGAGATAATTTCCGGTTTAGTACATGTGTCCGTATTGATTTAGCTCTGAATGTCCATGAGAAGGAGACGAAATGTTGTGAATGGGGGCTGAACTACACCCCTGTAAACACGAGAGCACATGATGTTCAGTACAACAGTCCACACCGAAATCGCTTGCCATTTTTTCAAAAGTCTGGTTGTGAGCGCCGTCTGATCATCGTGTGCTCCGTGTGGCACATTTTCCGACATGTTGGCAGGTTTATCAGACATGTTCCTGTGTGCATGAGGCGAATAAACGCCAATATCGCAGGCTACTCTCTCTTCTCGTCCTAATAAAGGTTCCTTTAAGAGCTGCATCGTAAATACCTCCGTGTTTACTACTAATACGCCGTTCAACTGGTGATATCAATGGAGAGTGAAGATGCGTTTTTGGCGTTCTTAAAGTGACAGAGGATGAAAACGCGCATGTTTACTTCTGCTTTCCTCGAGCACATCTGCTGCTGATGTCAATGAGATGCGACAGATAACGTGAAAAAGAGTCAGAGGAGCTGAACGGCTGAAACCCAGCACATGCATTACGGGACTTACTTGGTGAACGAACACGTCCAGTGGAGGGTCCACTGGCTTCCCCTCGCTGCTGGTCATCGATATAAAGCCAAAACCCATGCGGACATTAAACCACTTGCAGTAACCCGAGCCAGCCAGAATCTGCGGTGACCCGACACCTTTGCGCAGCCCTCCTGTGCGGTCAAAGGAGAAAAGCCCATGATGTTGTGTGCATATGTTTGAGATGTAGCCTATACTTTGTTCTCGGTGTGTATACAATGACCGTGGGTCTGCGTGGGCAGCGTCTCTAAAGGGAAATCCCCCTACTCAACAACATGCATTCAATGCAACGATGTGAACCAGGGCCATAACCACCGCTACAGACGCCCCATTTTCTTCATATTAAATCAATAGGCCTATATGGAGGTTTTCAGTGACAGACAGTTAAACTTTTGCATTTGGGTAACTTAACCTTCTATACACTATTACACCCTTATCTACAACCCACCCTCTGGAAAACTGGAGAAACTCAATGAAAAGTAGAGCTACAATTGTCGCAGTGCATGGTTGCTAAATGTACCTAGTTAGTAGCTACACTATGTAACTTCTTGCACATCTACCGTATGTGAACCGCCTGGCGTGGGGCAGGTGTGCACACGTTACCCACCCCCCCGTATTCGCTTCCACCCCCCACTACCGCTGGCTCAAACGTCTCTTCTTCACGCGTACAAACAACGTAAACAAAGCGCAATGGACAATATGAGTTCGCGTGAAAAGAGACGTTAAATTAAAAAAAAGCATCGTAACCTTCGGCCATGTTTCCCCGCGGACCCTCCGTTCCAAAGTTCCAGCGAAATCGTTTCCTCCGTGAAATGGGGTGATGCGCGTCACCGTCGATCCGACATCTCGATTTCCAGCGGGCACAAATTTAGCGCGCATGGTACGGCGTGCGTCTCCTTTTTGGATATTTTGTCATGTCTCTTTTAACATCTCGTATCCCCTCTCTCTTTCCCTCCCTCGCACATTCGCTCTCTCTCTCTCCCGCTCTCCGTTTCTCATTCGCTCGCTCTCAGCCCTGCACACGTGACTCCTCCGTGAGCCCGGGAGAGGGAGCGGACTCGGAACCGGGCTGGACTACAGCTCCACAGCTGCGTCACGTAAAAGCATCAGGTTCAGTTTTTTAACTCGTGTTATGACGAGTAAAAATCAGTTGTTTGCGTGCTCTGTAAGTCTTTCGAGGGACCATAACAAGTCCAGCATTTTAGTTTTAGTTTTTATTTTATTTATATGTAACAATTTTAATGATGCATTATGTAACCAAATTCCAACCGCTGGTAACCACAGTCATAATACTTTATAGTCTTATGAAAGTAAATAATTGTATAACGCTTCATTTTTAACGCTTGTTGTAGCGAAATGCAACAACAAAAGTTTTCCAGAATGGTAGTATACAGAGGGTAGTAGTTTTTTTCTGGAAGTGTAGCCAATAAACTGCAGGCTAGAGCAATAATAGTCTTAGACTATTATATAACAGTTGTTTTAAGTTATACCTTGATGTCATTAACCAAAAATAAGGAAAGGTTTATTATGCACGCATTTGGTTTCCTTTCAAATTTACTAAAAATATTATTTTTCTTATGCTGTTGCTGCTGCCTTTTTGCTTTTTTTAAACCTTTCCAAAATATTCCATATTATAGTTCGGGAGAAATGAGATCATCACTAGCTAATTATCGTTTGTTGAAACACACTGCAGTTTGCATTTGTTGTGTGCTGCAGTACAGATGTCAATGAGACTGATTTAGAAGCCCTCACACATGGATTTACATCAGCTTTGCGCATTTGAAAATATATATACATCAGTGATTCATCTAGAAAAAACAAACATGCAGATATAAAATATAGGTATACTGTATTGCAACAGTAGGCTATGAATATTTAACCTTCAAACTACATGATCTGTTGATTCATGAAAATAAAGCAATGATAGGCTACAAAAAACAACAAATTGCAAATCGCCCCATTTTTTTCCTGTTATTTAAAGTAATAAAACATGGTAAACATGCACATTGATATGAACACAAAATGTAACAGTCTAATGGAATGTTCTAAAAATGGAAACATGGAACGGATGAAATGCAATCATAATTTCAAAGACTTTTTCTGTTTTTGTGCTTATTGTGTTCTTTTGAATTGGAGCTATGTGCACAGTAGCCTACTCAACAACAACGACAACAAAAAAAGTAAAATGTGTAATAAACCAACAAACTGAAATGAAAAGATTAGGCTAATAGAAAACTGACAAGTAAAATAATTGTCTCTTGTTCTAAAAATGTAATGTTTTCGTTTCTACAAGACATTCGTTTAGTGAACGTTTCTGACAAACACTCTCGATCAAACCTGATGGCTTGGCAGAGGATGTTTTTCTCTGTCTTTGAGTCAGAGGGAAAACACTTCGGAGGACTAGGAGTGAATCAACAACTACCCCCACAACGCTTCTACGCTCCGCCCCTTTCACCCACCCCCACCAACCCACCCACCCATCGATGCCGACCACCCTCCGGAATTCACCCCTGCCCCCAATCCCCCACCCCCTGCACCAGTTCTGCTGTCGGAGATGCTGTGTGTGTGTTTGCTGGTGTGTGGAAGAGATGGAGGGTGGTCGTGCCATTACGGCGCAGGTCACGGATCTGGTCACCGGTGTCAGATGTTATGGAGTTTCTCAATTCCTGCACGAGGGTTTCCCATCCATCATTCATAAAACGGCCCCGCGAGCTCCGGGAAACACGTCCAGCGAGGTCACGGACACACCCTAAATGTCCCCGTTTGATCCCGTTAAAGTCCGCAAACATCGAATAAGTTGCCAGACAGACCGATAAATAAAGATGTTCCTCGGTGGTTTATATCTAGCTACTGGAAACATGAAACGGGTCCGCGTGACTTTAGAGAGGCATTGAAATCAACAGCACTGAGGAATACTGATTTGAAGTTAAAAAAAAAAAAAAAAAAAAAAAATTAATTCGCTTGTAAGTGTAGAGTTTAGAAAAAAACAAGCAAAAGCAAGGCGTAGGCTAATTCATCAGCAGGTTATTAAAACGTTATTTTTTATTTCCGATGGATAATACATATAAATATTAGCTAACTGATTTAGACTTGTTGAGTTTAATGCTGGACTCAATAACAACACTCTAAAAACTTTACTAAATCCACGTATTTATTATATAGCCTATGTAGTAGTCATGAATGCCTCAAATTGAAATTAAAGCTATGTTTAAATCCATAACAAAACAGCCCACTTTTACAATTCAATTTACATGTAAAACTGTGCATAAAGGAGATTAAACAGTAATACACACTAAACGTGTTTCAATCCTGAATTGTTCACTAGCAAGGGTTAAACCGTTTGATTGGCAAGAGTTAAACATTTAAAGTTTAGCCTGAAGGATCTCTTGATTTCTTTTTAAATAAACAAACCAGACTTTTTCTCTCTGTCAGAGCAAAGTTTACACACTGATTCTTCAAATCCTAACTCATATTCAAACACCATGTTTCCCACATGTGAAATTATCTTTTAAATCAGCACTCTGCAAATAGGTGCCACTGAAATCCAAAAAGGTCCACTAATTGTTGTGCATTCATAAGCTCAATATAAAAATAAGAATATCACTTACAAGAACTTCCATGCACATACTGAATAAATCACTCCCTTGGGCCTTTGGATTATCCATTTATTTGGACTTTCCCTCCAAACTGAATATAGAAATATCCCATTAAACTAATTCCATTGGAATCGTTTTGTCAACATTCCTAGGAGACAAGATCCCAGTTTACCTCACCCAAACACCCATCCACCCAGCGACCCCCACTCAGCTGAACCCCTGAGGAAACGCATAGTTGTCAATAGAGTTTATTCAGTTCTTCTCCTTTCTTTTGGTTTAATGCTGCATTCGTTCAATCCTCCATCTCTCCAAAATTATCCACCGAAGCCAATACAAACCCGACCGTTTTTTAAACTAATTTGATAATAATCCGGTACATATCAAGTATGAGGGGAGGATATTTTTAAATATCTCATTCTCAGTTTTACACGTGTGAAGGCTGCTGCTACATCAGTTGTTCTTACAAAGACCAATACAACTGAGGTTTCATTAGAAGGTAAGGACTTATTCCATTTAAAACACACACGGTATTCGAATTATAGTCTAATTAGTTCTTAAAACAGTTCTGACCTATAATCTCATTCATTTAAAAAAACAGTTTTATGTGCACTTAATGATAAACTGAAGAGTTCAAATATTTTCTACTAAATTCCTACGCAGTGTCTTCATTTTCACAGCTCGTTCATTGCTAATTTTGCCGCAATTTTGGAAACATTTTTGTCACACAAAAAGATTTGACACAGAGAGATCAGTTGTTTCTTTTGCTAGACAACATTAGCCTATATTTTTCGTTTCTATTAAGTTGCAAAAACGTTTTAAAACGTAATTAGATTTCAGGTTTATTATCAGCTTTATTTCTGTTTAAAAATGCAAAAGACAACGTTTTAGTATGCTTATATATATATGTATAAAATAAAGAACATTTAACAACAAAAAAGTTTAAATGTTTGTCTTCTCGATTTCGGTTCATAAAAATAACCCGTTAAACAAACCGAAAGCTTGTATTGATTCATTTATATGTATTTATTATTATTTTATCTGGGTTGGTCGTTACACAAAAAAAAAAAAAAAAAAAAAAAAAAAAAAAATACCATCTAAATGAACTGGCTTCATGTAGGCTATTAGCTATCTTTACTGCAACATAGCTCATACTCAACAGATAGCAGTGAAAACATTTAAAATATTTTATATACATTCTAAACATCAGCTTGCAACATCATGCCCAGTAAAATAGTAAGAAATCTAGCGTGGGTTACTTCTGTTGGCGGCTGATTCCGCCTGAACGCTCCTTTATTACGTCACAATTAAATCATGACGTCGACGGAAGTATGAAAAGAGCATTCAAGGATTCTTTTCCTCCTGTCTTTCAGTCGCTCCTTGTAAAAGGACCTGACCACGTCTTTTCCCCGTTTAAATAGTTTAATCATATTATTATGATGAAGGTCATGTTATGTGATTGTGACATGGTTTCATAAAGGTTGAGTTCTCAGAGCATTCAGACAGGTAGCAGTGTGCGCTCACAGAAAGGATATTATTACATTCGTATTTATTTCTATGGAAGACACACTTTATATCCCACTCACCTGAAATGGAGTGCACGGCCATGCTGTTTGTGCTCCGTGTCTGACCCTGTGAAGAAGTCAAAAATAGTGCAATGGTTATTTTGTATTAATATCTGAGGTAGTTTAACTAAAGTTCTTGTAAGTTTTATGTTAATGCACCGACCGAGGCTCGTTTGTTTGAGTTTTGTTTGTGCTGCTGAGGCGCGTTCATTTGTGCAGAATGGAGGAATTTTCCAGCATGAATATTTCATAGCGCCCGTGAAATGTAAGAGGAGTTTAAATCGCTCCTTTAATCCAAACCGCGAATAATAAACATGGGAACAGGGCACACATGCACGTGCTTTTACCTCAGACACACAAAGGAAAATAATCCTTACTATCATATTTAAACTGAATTATTATTTTACGCGTTTTATACTGATACTGAAGTTAAAGTAAACTAGAATAAGTTTAAATTATGTACCTGTAGCCAATATGATGTGAAGAGATCTTGAAGTTTGAAATCCAAACTGATGTGGATAATAAAATGAAACTTTTTTTTTTTTTTTTTTTGAAAACTTCTGACAATCTTTGTAAAGCCCATTCGCGTAAAAATATCCCGTCAAATACCTGCTGGAGAGAAAAAAAATAGTCTGGTCATTCGTGCTCTTTTGAATGTACGATTTCAAAACATCCCAACTTCTTTGTAAACATATGCGTTTCTAGAATAACAACTTTGAACGCAGATCAGCAGAACATGCAATGTTGCTTGTAAACAAATGAAATTATGACATTAATATTGCTATTCTTGTGTAAACATAGGTAACTGTTAGATTTGTTTAAACTTTCAAGTCAAATAACTGACCTGTATTTTTATCATAACAAACCATCAACCACCATTAACGTGTTCTCTTATGTTTTTTCAGTAAGGATATAAAAGAGTCTGTAAGATGAAACACACATGATTGAATGACGGGCTCTGATTGGCAGCCATTTTGTGTGAACAGTCCTTAAATTCAAGACATAATCCACACAAGGAAAATAACAAACTAATTAAAGGTCCCTGGATTTATATTTTAAGCTCAAGATCCCTAACTGGCATGTCTTCATCTTGTGACGCCAAAAAAGAAAAAAAAAAAAGAAAAGAAAAGAAATCATCATATTGGCAGGGGTCGATGAGATTCAGTCTGCCGCAAGGTTACAGTAGGAAGAATTTACTGCCAGCAGCGCCCTCTGGCTGTCAATCAGCGCTATGACGTCAGTGTGGGAAATGGTTCTGCTATGGCAAGCTGTTTTATCTTAAAATATTCCCAGCGTCACTCGTCGTAATTGCATTATTAATAATAACAACTGAATAAGAGAGCGCTACAATTCAATTCTTACTAGTAAGAATTACAGTTAGAGAGCTCTTTAATGCATATCTAACTAGTACCGACTGAATTAAAATGCTCTCTAAGGGCCTGTTCACATGTCGCGCCTAAAAACGCACTTTCTCCTATTTTCCAAAGCACTCGGGCAGTTGAGCTCCTGAGCCATCTGTCGTTGCTAAACAAAACTATCAGCTGCGTCTCCATGCATTGTTCCTCTTATTGAGTCAAAATAATGAGAGCTTGAGAAATCATAAAGTTCAGGAAATCCCTGGACCGCAATGATGAGCTGATCCTCCATTTTTCTGCTGAGGCTTCAAAGTAAAGGAAAAGGTGAGGAAGCTGATTGGTTGGTTCTTGTCACATGACCTGCGGTGCACTTTCAGTGCATTCAGAAAAGTTTAGTTGTTTTTAACTCGATGCGGTGCGGATGCGGCTGGAAAAAAAAAACTTAAAATTTGAACTTTGAAATAACGAACTTGTGCGTGCAGAAGAGAATGGCCCCAGTTCAGTTTTTGCTAGTTAGAATTACAGTTAGAGAACTCTTTAACTCAATTGTTATTAGTAAGAACTGAATGAGATAGCTCTTTAATTCAGTTACAAACCTCTGCAATTAAAAATATTTTTAATGTGCTTTTTACTTGTAAAAATTTTAATTGTTATTAGTAAACATTTAATTGGAGATCTCTCCAGTTATAATTTTTACTAGTAAGAATTGCATCTCTAATTGCCAGTGTTGCTAGTAAGAATTTAATTGGAGAACTTTCTTTATTGGAATTATTACTAATAAAAATACAGTTGTAAAGCTCTGTAATTAAAATGAATGGTAGTCAATGGAGACAGATGATGAATACTTCATTTGTAGAGCTCTCTAATTGCACTCTAAAAAACACTGGGTTAAAAACAACCCAATTTGGGTTGTTATTAACCCAAGGGCTGGGTAAATATAGGACAGAACCCATCTTGGGTTTATGTAACCCAGCATAAGGGGTTGATTTAACCCAAATAAAGTTTATCAACTTTTACCATATTACTAGCTTATTTTTTAGTTCATACATTAAATAATGTTTACAGATTAACTTAAATCCTCTAAACTTTTCTAAAATAATCCACACAACCACTGGTTTGCATGTTAACTTCCTTTATTTTCCTTTAATTATCATTTACAGCATTGTTTATATCGTTTTTAATAGGCTATACATATTGCCCATATTTAAACTAGTTTAACCAACAGTAAAACTAAAAATTAAATGTTAAACAGAAATAATTTACAGTTATTAAGTAGTCTCTGTTGTTCTGTTTTCAACTGTGCTGTGTCGCGCTGGTTCTCGTCCCCGAGCTGTCTTTATGAATAAAATCATTTATTTTTTGCAAACCTTCAGGCTTTTCCATTACTCGCAAAGGTGATTCAAACTTCACGCCTGTATGTTGCTCTATAAAACTGAACACTATTCAGCACAGTAATGATTTCATAGATCAAATAAAATGTATACAAACCTGTATTTTACAGACGAATGCGTAATTTGACGATGGTGCTATGAACTGCTCTCTCCAGAAGAGAAGCAAATCCCCGCGATAAATAACTCAACCACTGGGTTAAGTCTGACCCAAGATCTGAGTAATACAAAAACTACCCAAACACTGAAAAAATAACCCCAAAAAATTACCCAAAAGGCTCAACCCAGCATTTGGGTTAAAAAAATAACCCGATTTTTTTAGAATGTGGAATTCTTGCTAGTAATAATTAAATTAGAGAGGTCTCTAATTATAATTGTTACTAATAAGAATTGCTTTAGCAAGCTCTCTGGCATTGTTGCTAAGAATTTCATTATAGAGTTCAAATGCAATTATGACGAGTTAACAGTTGGAATATTTTAAGGTAATGCGGCTTGCCATATTCTGCAGCAGTTTTTGGAGCAGATGAGCCTCAGCTACAGGTGATGCTGACGTGTAATTAGATGTTTTCAAAGGCAGAATTAGGGTCTATATAATTTTGCATATAGTAAAATGAACGTAAACTCAGGTGGGCAGTTAAAAAAATGAACGAATAAATAAAAAAGTTTGTAGAAATGTGAAGTTAACATTGGAAGAAATAATTAAATCCTTGCCAATGTAGTGACATTGCCTTGGTTTTTTTATTATTATTTTTTATTTTTATATTATTGTATTTTCCTGAAATTGCTCATTAGGCCTTCCATGGGGTTCTCTTCGCCTGATGCGATCACTTAAGATTGTTTCAGTGACACCCTATTGTAAATCCAAGATTCATACAATAAGAATTAAATTGACTGTTTGTGAATTTTGAATGTAAAGACATTACAATCAGTCACCTAATGATTTTACAGTCTTGCAGTTTCACCATATGCCGACATGCGCAATCTTACCTTTCATCCGCCATTACCGGGGCGTCAGTAACACGGGTGTGTACGTGTGTCTTCCGCAGCTGTGTTGATATCTGCAGGCGGAATCGTCCAGCAGCGGCTGGTGACGGCGGAGTCCTCACGGTTCCGTTAAGCATCTCAGCTCGCCGCATCCTCCAGAGAGAGCGCGCGAGTGTCGCTAGTTGCCATGCGCGGATTCCACATGAAACTTTACGGTTGTTTAAAAAATCTAAACCAATAATGTTTATTGCTTGACTTAGGCTACTAGAGGTCTAGGTCGGTATAATTTATTTTATGTAGCTATCTAATAGGCTTGTCTTCGTTCACATATGTTTGTTACAGATGTTTGTGATTTGTAACTTTTTGCATGTCATGTCTTTCAAGGGAAATACAAACTCAGACCTGTTTCTTTAGAGTTCACAGTAGCTAATCAATATGAATATTATCAGCAGTCATCATTGCAGGAAAATGTGGGAGGAAAATGTATTGCTCCATCTCCTGGTTATAATCAGGCAGTGCAGAAATTTGTGTTGTCTGTTAGATTCGTTTAAAGATGATAAACACGAAAATCCTGCATGGTTTGTGTCAATTGACACAAGATTTATTCGTTTTTATGAAACTATTTGACAATAAATAAATAAAAAGCCAACTAATATGAAGGCCGTATAGATAAGAAAAGAGAAAATATAGGCTATAAGAAATAAATATATAAAATTAAATTAAATCTAAGAGCTACAGAAAACCTTTTTTTTCTTTTCTTTTTGTTGTCTTGGCAATTCGTTCTCTGTTATAACAATCTTTTGTTTGTTTGTTTTTAATTGAGGCAATATTTGAGGTTTTACACTCACAGTTGTTTAAAAAAAGGTGATTATTTGAAGTCATATTTTATATGTTTTATAGCGCTAGATTCTTGAAGATCAATAGAATTTTTTTATCGTTAATGCAATAAAGTTACCTTTTATTTAAACATAAGCACAACATTATTAAATTGTTGTCCTCCAGATTAAAATTCAAGTAAACTCATATTGTTATTAATATGTTTGTTAGTTGAACAAGGGAACACAATCAAAATCTGAATGCTTTAAGAGTCAACTATTCACGGAAGTTAGCTTTTAACTGAAAGACTGAAGGTTTATTCTCAAGACTAGAGTACTTTTCAAAAATGTAAGGTTGGGAAAAATGGCCACATTTATATCGAGGCTGTCACGTGTATTTTTATACAATTGAATGATTACAATATCCGTAATATTGTAGCCGTTGGCCAAAACAATTTTTAGAATGTTTGCTAGCTCTTTGAGGTTCTGTTCGTCATAATTGTTTTACTGTTTGAATTTTGCTGCAAAGATTCCAGATATGACGTACTGAAGAATTTGTTAAAATAGATCAACGTGTTAAACGAAATACAATAATCGTCAGTAATTTAATTAAAAGTGCTGGAGTAAATGTTGATTTGTACCCACCCCATCGAATGTTTTTTTTAATGGCTTCTATAAGTAGCCTATCTTCATATTCTGTAATAATCTATTAACGTCACAAACAGTTTTGGAAGGTAATGTAATTGTGTCTTCATTTATATCTCTATTGCAGACAATAAAAGGAATTGGTTTCATCAAATGTTTTATTCTTGCCGTCTTTCTTTTTAAGTCTTTAATAAAAATGTTTTATGATGGTTGACTTTACTCTATAACATCTTAATATTTCACCAGTCATAATTCCAGTGCTGTTAATCAATAATCAATGAAAATGAATGTGTAGTTCATGCTGAAGACTGTTGTCAGTGGTATTCACTTCATCTCTGTATAAACCATAGACAGTAAAAGTATAAACTCACATCTTCACTTCTCAAAACATGGACGAACATGACGATTTTCTTTCCTGTGCTGCCATCGTGTGGTTCTGATCAACATCTACAAACGTCGAAACCTTATAGACAATAAAAACACATTTATATACCGCATAGACTAATTATAGGCTACCTTTCATATATTTTAAATGCATTATAATACTTTCATACTTTATCTGTCACTCTGAGGTTCATTCATCTTTTAGATTAGTTCATATCATTTAGGCTTTACAACACAACATGACCGGAACCGGAAAATGCGCTATACTAAATAAATTGATGTAATAAATAAATAAATAAAAAGTGTGTGTGTGTGTGTGTCTGTGTGATATATTATTTCAATATAATTTTAAATACATGTAAAAAAAAAAAAAAAAAAAAAAAAAGTGGTTGTTTTATCAGTGATGCGCGAGCAGACTAACAGCGAATGGTCGACAGTTGAACACATTTGACATATTTTTAATTTGCAACGCCAGACAAATTCAGGTCTTTGTTTAATCAAAATATCTTGTCTTTAATATAAAACACTGCTAAAATATTAGAAGCATTTGGTGAAGAGAGATATGAATTACAAGCGACCAGGGGCGGATCTAGAAAAATATTGATAGGGTGGCGCGAAGGGGGCAGGAATTTTTGAGGGGTGGCAACATATGGCAGACGTATATATACTGAATTTAGTCACAGTTATCACAGTTTGATGATAAATATATGTGCACACTACAAAAGGACACAGGCTATCATTTACAAACTTAATCTCATGCAATCAATGTCTTGCATTTGAAACAGTTATAACAAACATTACAAACATATAAGGAATAAGTGACCCCATAAGCACCACCACACTCACTAATGCATACAGTATGCATCGACATGTATTAAGAGCATTATAAAAGGTTCAGTGTTATCAATATGTCGATTTATTATAAGAAACACAAGACTTTAACAGCCAATGACATTTCCAGCTGGGGAGACTCAACTGATTTTCTACTGTTCAGTGTTAATCACCATCTAACTCAACCAGTCAAGAGCTACATTTAGCCTTAGATGTAATGTGAATATGGTCTCTGAAGCATAGGTTTTATTAGCTGACAATAATAATAAATAGATAAACATTATAGGCACATGTATATATACAAATGTACTTTTAGAAATTGTTTTTGAAAAATATGGTGTTATTGTTTTGGCAAGCTTAAATTAAAACTTCAATGAAAACTTGTGTGATATTCCTTTAAAATAATGTTTTAGTATATCTTTTTTAAGTATTTTTTACTAAGCAATTTCTTACATAATTTCTTTGAGTTAGACCAAACTTTTATTTTGGTGGGTTGTAACCAGAGTTTATGTGTTTTTTAATTAACTATTATTATTAGCTAATAGGAAGTATAGCATATCAAGTATGCTAATACTTGAAGTATAGTACACTCTACTGTGCAATAGTACTACATTTCTGTTTGAATTTATAGTTATACCGAAATTTTATTTTGACAGGTTGTCGTAAAGACATTGCCGTTTCTGTCAGTCTGTGTGATACGAATGAATGACGATAGTTTTATCACATGAAATGGTGAAATGGTGCACATGTGTAGCATACATCATGCATCAATATAGTGAAGACCTGAAAACACCACGCGTGCTTCAGTGTGTGTGTGTGTGTGTGTGTAGTAGTAGAGCACACATTCCCAGAGAGGTGTATAACAACACCTTAAGGGTTCCCATAAGCAGGATTTATTGTTGTGCCCCCTTTCCTCAAATATGATGATGGAAAAAACTATAGGGGTGAAAAAATAACTTATATCAAATAAAAAACTATTTTTATTATTTACAAATCACAATTGTAGCTCTTGACATTTACCTGTGGCTATAGCTTTATTATAACTCTAATTTAATTTATAGTCTTAAGCATTCAGAAATCATGCAAAAGGAAACTAAGCAGTTTTACTATGATAAAACCATGGTTTATTTTTGTAAGGGTTGTGATATGCACATTTTTTGTTGAAGAAATTATAAAGCCTAAGGTGGCCAAAAATTAAAGATTAAGTGAATATTTGAATGAAATGTTTGGTCAGTAGCCTAAACAAGGATTTGATCGTCCTGTAAGTGTAACAGCAGCAATCACATGGCATTTGTAATAACATGTAGCCTACATAAATTGTTTATTTTGTATTTGCCTACATTATGTATTTTAACAGTGTTATTATTAACCAATCATTATTGCCTCATAATTTTTTTATATAATGCATTTTAAGCCATTTTAAAGGCTACGGATGGCTTAGGTCTGTTTTTATAGCAACAACAAAAAATATTACAGTATATTAATACTTTGTAAATTATTAGTTTGGGGATCGTGAATCATTTGAGTCAGTTATGGGGATCGCGAATCATTTGAGTCAGTTTGGGAGTTCGGAGCGGATCAGGAATCATTTGAGTCATTTCGGGAGTTCAAAGCGGGTTCGCGAATTGTTTGAGTCAGTTTGGGGATCGCAAACCATTTGAATCAGTTCGGGAGTTCGGAGCGGGTTCGCGAATCATTTGAGTCAGTTTGGGGATCGCGAATCATTTGAATCAGTTCGGAAGTTCGGAGCGGGATCGCGAATCATTTGAGTCATTTCGGGAGTTCAAAGCGGGTTCGCGAATCGTTTGAGTCAGTTTGAGGATCGCGAATCATTTGAATCAGTTCGGGAGTTCAAAGCGGGTTCGCGATTCATTTGAGTCAGTTTGGGGATTGCGAATCATTTGAATCAGTTCGGGAGTTCGTAGCAGGTTCGCGAATCATTTGAGTCAGTTCGGGAGTTCAAAGCGGATTCGCGGTTCATTTGAGTCAGTTTGGGGATCGCAAATCATTTGAATCAGTTCGGGGCGGGATCACGGATCACGAATCACGAAAGATTCGCACTAGTAAATTTTCAAATTGGCCATAACCTTTAATTCGTTGCTGCCAACTAGGGTGGCAGCAGGGGTGGCAAGGCTTTCTTTTAGGGTGACATTTGCCACCCCGGTAGATCCGCCCCTGCAAGCGACAATACAGACAGCGGAGTTTTCCTACAATTTTCCGTTGATTTGTGTAAGTGTTTCCATCAACCAACAGGATGCACAACACAAGGCACAGATGCACGCTACTCTCAAATCAGGATTTTTATTACCGGTAGGCTTATTAATAATTTGATTAATCTGGTCTAATTTTAAATTATCCCATAAATCTCATGATCAGAACATATTAGATCAGTTTGTCTCTTTAGCTATATTACTGCATTTGTAATTCTGAAATATTTATATTCCAAAAACTACTAGTGCATCCTCAGAGCTGAAATTCACCAGACTACAAGGAATAAATAGAATCCATTCAATGAAAATGTTTTGAAATACATTTTTACTTTTCAAAATGTACAGATGAGTGGTTTTTCAGGTACTCATGCCCCACAGTAACTATAAAACCAGGGTTTCTGCAGGTTATAGGAATGAACATTTAATATTTTGAGCAAAGTAAGTGAAAATATAAGGACTAAATTGAATGAACACAATATGTCATTATGGTCTCTAAACTACTTTTTAATTAATTACACACACACACACACCTTGAGGCTTGAATAGCTCTGCTCCTGAACACTAAAATATAGAAAAAAACTGTTCCGCATCAGTATTTTTGTCTCATTTTAGTGCAAATGTCTAAAGATTCTTAAATTTTAATTTATTTTATAAGTTGTTACATAAAAAAAGTCTTGCTTTCTGAGGAACTAAATTAAGTTTGTGAATAAAACAAATATCTTCCAATGGGCTAAAAAAAAAAAAAAAAAATTCAAATGGAAAACCGGTTTTAATTCTCCATGGACATATTTTTTCTTGTTTTAAGCATAAACTCCCTTAATTTTGTTGTTTCTCAGAAAACAAGTCTTCTTTATTTTGCATCTCAAGTAAATGTATCTTGATTTAAGGATGATTCAATATTTGAATCCCGAGTCCCCATGAGTCTGTGTATCCAGGTTTAAGTCTCCACCAGGATACATAAACCCGTGTACACACACACACACACACACACACACACACACACACACACTCTTCAATAACCAAGACCAACATGTAACTTAAACAAGCTTATTTTTTAATGGATCTGCAAAATCGTTTGAAATTCCAAAGAGAACGCTCCCCTCCCTGACACGTGTCTGGACCAGAAGAGATACTTCCCGTCAATTACAAACATGGCAAAACTTACAAAGGACCCTAAAAACCCAAAGAAACCAGCATGCAGGAGAGAATGAGTAACTGATTGAAAAAAAAAAAAAACATACAGGAGGAGATTCAAAAAACAAGTAATTCTGACACGAAACAAAAAATATATATAATGCCATTCTCTTCTGAGCAAACAGGTTGAATCCGGATGGTTCCACTCGGGCGTGTTGGGTTGGGTTAGCGGGTCAAACAGAGAGGAGAGGACCAGTGTGTGTGTGTGTGTGCATAACTGTTTACAGAAAAGTGATGTTTAAATGTGTGTTTGGGGGGGGGGGGGGGTGAGCTCTAAGGCTCTACATTAAGGCACCGGACGAAATAAATCAAAGAACAAAAAACCCAGCTAGAGAAGATCTCTCACACTAACACACACAACACTAACCCCAAAACACTGGACAAAGTCTCGTCTAAAACGCGACGCCGCTCCTCTGTGCCGACGGACAGCGTCTCCAGGTCCACTGACGGTCTCTATGTAGTGGTGAATGCGCTTTTTGTTTAAATTCATTTCTTTCGTTCTTTAAACTTTAAAATAAGTAAGAAACAACACAAAATGACTTTCTCTTTACATTTGTTTTTTTTTTTCAGAAATAAAAATGATGTCAGCAAGCAGTCGTAAGTCTGAGAGATGTTAGAGATGTGTTTTACGGAGAATCCCGTGAGGAGGACAGAACGGAAGAGTGTTAGACAGAAATGAAGGATGTGTGAATGAGAGAGAGAGAGAGAGATGGGGGGGGGTATAGAAGAACAGGTCGTGTGTGTGTGTGTCTGTGTAAAGTGTGTGTGAGTAACTGTGTGTGTCTGTTCAACTGCAGCACTTGGTCTTCCATCCCGTGACTCCACCACCAGTGCTGATGTCCACGTTTTCACTGTTGGGCTCTTTTACGGGCGTCTGCGGAAAAAACAACAACACAAAATAGATATGAACAAACATTTTGGATCTGCAAACATCACATTTGGAGTTTTGGAGTGAACCCGGGTTTATTTTAATCGCTTTCTGGTGCCAAACTTGCACCACTGGTTGAGTCACTGCTTCTGTCCGGCTGATCAGGATGCTCAAACAAACAGAGCCACAGTGTTCATTAGGGGTGTGAAACTATATCCTAATTGTCGTTTTAACAATAGGTGATCTGACATTATCGAGTATGTCACTCACTTTGCATAAAACACAAACAAAAACACATCTTGAAAGTCCAAAAGCATTCACTGCATGATGAAGCCTGTTAGAATGCCTGGTAAGATGTCCTTGTTACACGTTACATGTGTTATAATAATAATAATAAATAAAAAGGCATAATTACAAACTATTAACCCTAAACCAAACCCTCACCCTATCCCTAACCCTATAGTAAGTACATGTAGTTAATTAACATTACACTGAGGACACCTTCAAATAAAGTGTAACCAAATACCTCTATAAGTCCAGATATAAAAGCTAAATATCCCTGTATGGGCTTTTTGTTTTTATATTTATATAGTTAAATAATATCACACAAGTAACAGTAATGCTTTTTTTTAAACATACATTGTAAGCGCAATTGAACAAACAAGCTTATATTGAGTGAGAGTTACATTTTAGAGACAATATTTTTTTATACAGTCAATGAAAAATATATAAAAAAAAAAAAAAAGCTAAAGCAGAACATTTGTGCATCTCAACACTGCAGTGTTTCATTTCTGAATTAATCTGTTTTTGAATAAATCATACGAGTCAATGATTCAATGAACCATTGATAGAGACGGTCACTTGGGAGCAGCCCTATGGCATCTTATTTTTCTAATTGAAAAGAATTTGACATAAAAAGATGACCCATTTAATAATGTTTGGGAGAACTTTAGAGGCTCACTTTGAACGCCATCATCCAAAAATGAAAGAGGTAGAAGACCTCCAGAAATTAGCCTGCTAATAAAGTTTTACTATCAAATTGAAATAATGACTCGAAGAATCAAATTGGATCATGGGATTGCAAACTATTCCAACCTCTATTTGTTGATGTAAACTAAAAGCAAAATCCAAATTGGACCACAAAATGAGAAAATTCCTGTCATTACAGAGACAGGATAAATTCATCATCGTCTTAAATCAACAGAAACACAACTGGGGTGGGAATCTTTCAGCAAATTGATTTGTAATTTTAAAGCGATTCTGTGAATTGACAGTGACTTTTGTTTTGTTGTATTATGATTCAGAAAAAAACATATAGACTCATTTCTACAATTAGAAAGAGTATAACAGACAAGTAAACACCAAAAGCAAAAAAAACCTTTAATATCCCAGAGAGATCAGCTGCTGTGACTGTGTATTTATGAATTAAATGACATGAAATCACTGCTCTTCTGCACTGTAATGTTTTTGCTTAAAAGCATTGAGGACAATGTTACGGCCTAAGCCTTCTGAGTGTTGAATCTGTATTTGTTTGTGATCTAATTAGTCTTTTCTCTTCTGAGTGTTAGGCTCCGCCCCTGCACACCTTTGTCCTGTTTCTCTGATGGCTCAACTAGAGTATATAAGAGAAGGGTGAACCAGAATGAAGCATGCAGCAGTGAATTCCATTCAGCGGTGAATGTTGTGTGCATCATGATGTCCAGCCTCCGAAGAAAGCTGTGTTCTATTTGATGTTTATTTGGTTTGATCTATTTGTCAGTGTCGGTTAAGTATATTCTTTGACTTTGGTATAGTTTAATTGTTATTGTGACATGTGGAGAGTTGAGGTGAATGAGAGATGTGAGATTGAGTAATCATTTATTAGTCCAAAGATAAATGGTTAAATTGCTGTTGGCCTCATGTCTCCTCTTATGTTGTGGACCCCTTTCTCAATGAGCATTTTATAACAGGGGTTCGTAACAACAATAACATTGGTGTCTTCAGTCAGTTATTCCCCGGCTCACCTTTTTGAGAATGTCTTCTGCTAACGTGAGGAACGCCTTCTCGATGCTGATGTTGGCTTTTGCACTCGTCTCGAAAAAGCGAATCCCATGTTCTCTTGCGATCTGAGGATCAACAAACACAAACTAGTCAACATTCGTTGTGTTGGCAGGCCGGAACTAATATGTATGGAGCCATTCAAGTTTCTTAGAGATATCAACACTCAGCAAAGTGCTTCAATAGAGGAACTGACAAATATTCAACAAATAAACTGACTCACGTAACATAAAAAAACAAAAAAACTAATATTAAAGGGTAACTCCACCCCAAAACGAAAATTTTGTCATTAATCACTTACCCCAAATTGTAAATACTTTGTTCATTTTTGGAACACAATTTAAGATATTTTGTAATGAAACCAGGAGGCTTGTGACTGCTAAGTAACTAAGTAAATGATTCGGGGTTTTAAAAAGCTGTCAATCAAAATGTGCTTGTCGGGCTCGGGCCGAAACCTGTTGGGCTCGTGTCCTGTCGGGCCTGACTTTTATGACTCGATTACAGCCCTAGTATTGATTAATTTTGCTAGTATTTAATTAATAATGCTTTTCTGAGGTAAACGCATCATTATAACATTGTTAACAAGCTGTTTCACTGACACCTTTCCATGGTTGAAACACTGATAGTTTGTTTTTAACATTGATTTTTTCATTGATTGATTGATTTTTATTCAAGTATATTTGGTGCAGTAACTGGTAGTAAAGAGGATCAGTTTTCATGCCGTGTCTATACAGAGGTCTGTTGCACAACATTAAAGAATTAAACGCCAAAATAGTATTTATTGTTTTAATTTTATAAATACAACTGACATATTTTAAAAGCGAGCACATTGCTTCACAAAGCTTATTGTAATTTATTGAATGCTTCATTACATTTTGATCAGACGCATCAACTGAACAACACAGGTCGATTCTAGGGACTTAAAAATACATATAGGTTCATCAAAAATGAGAATCAAATCAAATCGATGTTTTCAAAACCAGCCCTAATCCATAATCCATCCACAGTCTCTTACCTGTTCCCCCTTGGCTTTTGGTACGACACGTTTGTCCTCCATGTCACACTTGTTGCCTAGCAGCATCCTCTCTACATCCTCGTTAGCGTGCTGTAACGACATACACAACTTTGAGTCGATGATTTCTTACAAAATACTCATGTTCAGACTGACAACCTCAATTAAAAGTAGTTTCAGAAGTTACAGAAGAAACCGCACTGAAGAACCGAGTTTACATCAGTGGTGCAAGTAACTTGGATTTGAACGACAGGCCACCAAACACAAAACCACATCCCTCATGGAGTCCAATGTTATATGAATTCTCTTGAAAGTGCTGATTGTTGGGAAATTCTGCATGAATCATCAGACTAAAAAAATCTAACCATCAGCAGACTATGTATCTGTAAGCTGGTGTTTTTACAGCACTGGAACTTCTTAAGTCCCACACCAGCGGTTCTCAACTTAAAAATAGCTCAGAGGTCTGTTCTATTTATAACAGCACAACAATACAAAGCAACCACCCATATGATCATGCACAGTTAGGCTAGTAAATGAATGGGCTTATTAACTTTTAAAAGGGAAGAGAAAACACTTCCCATATTGTTTTTCACTGACGTCAGAAGATGCTTGTTCAAACAAATTCTGTATTTGGATACAACATCATGTCTCAAAAACCATGAAAAAAAAAACTATGCAAGATAAAGGAAAACTGCATTCAATATGGTTTCACTTGACCAGAATTTGTTCTGGGCAGTCAATTATTGGCCAACATTTTCCTTTTCAGCTCATGTCGTACTCATTTTACACATCACTGAGCCAGAGTTAACTAAAACCAGATTTTATAGTTTTAGTTGACTTAATTCTAGTTATTATAGTTCTTCAACTTTAAATGAAAATGAGAAATATGAACTGTTGAACACAAAAAAAACTATTTTGAACACTGTTGGCAACCAAAAAGTTTCTGTTCCCCATTGACTTTATTATCAACGGACGAAGGATATTCACAGAGGTTTGGGAAAACTTGATGAGCTAATGATAACAATTTTAATTTTTGAGTGAACTTCCCTTTAAAACACCATTCCCTGAATAACTGTCTTATTCTGATGTTGTCTGAGGGGTGCAGTAAGATTGTGTGAAGACTGACCTCATCAATATTTCTGAGCCATTTGCTGATGTTTTCGAAGCTCTTGGCGTTGGTGATGTCATATACGAGCATGATTCCCATGGCCCCTCTGTAGTAAGAGGTAGTGATGGTGTGAAACCGTTCCTGCCCCGCTGTGTCCCTGCAAAAACACATTGACAACCACAATCAAACACTGCAGCAGCCCAGACGCTCGTGGACTTAATGGATTATAGACTACAGAAGATCCAAAATTAACTTTGGCTGGCAATAGCTGGTGAACACGGCTGACTAGTTGTTAAGAGCCACCAATTGTTACAAACCAATATCTCAACAGCTGTTGCCATCAACTATACAGATGGACAAATGAGCATCTAATGCAATATTCATATCACAACAGCTTGGAATACCTGAATGATTTCAATAGTTCAAAAAATTTAAGATTAATGTAACTTTATTACCAAGTTGAGCAAAGAATTGGTGGTATTTAAATAGTTGTTTGTTAACTTTGTTAAAATAACATCGTCAGATTAGTAACCTTTCATTTAATGCTAAAGTAAAACACTGCAGTTTACTTTTTTTCTTCTTCTTTTTTTTACAGTAATAGTGATGCTGTCTTCTCCCAGAAAGTGCATGAAATGTGTGCTGGTTATGTCATTTTTTAAAATGCATTTAAATATAAGTACATTTCTTATAAATTACATTAATTTTTTTAAATTGGTTTTACACAAAGCATGGTCGTAACTTAATGGTACTTACCATATCTGTAGCTTTATTTTCTTTCCTTGCAATTCAACTGTTTTGATCTTAAAATCGATTCCTAAAAAGACACAACAAAAGACATAAGTTGAACAAAGACACTTAACCCTTAGGGGACTAAGCCCTTTTTGGTCCGTTTTCTCTATTTTTATATTTCGGCTTATAAACCATATGTAATGAGGATGGACCACCATGTATTTGGTATCAATGGATTCAGAAGACCCTAAGCTACCATAAGCATGCATGCAATATGTCTATAAAGGAAGTATGAGTGAAAAATTGTACAATAAACTAGAGAATTTCAAAGACGAAAATGAGATTTTTGTCATTTATTACTGAAAATCCTACCTCACACAACAATAGTTAAAAGTTTTTGACCCAAAAATATATTTTTCAAACTCTTTGCTTGACAGAAATGGGTTAATGTTCAATCAAATGTGTAAAGATCAATTAAATAATTAACTTTATTTACAAACAGTCCTAGGCGTTTTTTTTATTTTTGGGACTAAGCCCTTTTTGGTCTGTTTTCTCTATTTATATATTTGGGCTTATAAATCATATGTAAAGGAGATGAAACACCCTGTGTTTGGTATCTATGGATTCAGAAGACCCTAAGCTACCATAAGCATGCATGCAATATGTTTATATAAAGGAAGTATGAGTGAAAGATTTTACAATAAACTAGAGAATTTCAAAAACGAAAATTAGATTTTTGTCATTTATTACTGAAAAACACACAATATAGAACAGTTTTTGAACAAAGAAAATATATTTTTTCAAACTCTTTGCTTGACAGAAATGTGTTATTGTTTAATCAAATGTGTAAAGAACAATTAAATAATTAACTTTTTTAAAAAACAGTCCTAGGCATGCCAGTGAGCAAAGCAAGGCCTCTCCAGGCCTTTCCAGTAATTGTTCCAGAGCTTGTTCTGCCGTAAATCTTTTACTGCTTGCCATTTTGATAAAACAATTCTGTAATAATGCTGTATCTCTCTCGAATTTATCTCTTTGTGCTGGCTAACAATCCGATCACTTTCTGCTTTCTCCACGTGATGCTGATTCTCCGATCGCTCGAATTTAGCTCTTTGTGCTCGCTAATACTCCGATCGCGTTCTGCTTTCTCCACCCTGATGCTGATTCTCTGAACGCTTATTGATTACATGTCTTTTACTTTAGTCCAGCCAGCTTTTACAAGGCTACAGCAGAGCTACAGAGTCCTCTGAATCGCTAGAAGACATAACCTTCCTCTGATTGGGTTAGAAAAAGACTCCTCCCAGCGGCAATTTTTCCATTGGCTGTTGCGTGTTGAATCTGCCTAGCACAATCTTTTTCATTGGCCTGTTTACGCAGTGGTATTGCGCAATAAGGGAAGTGTTTAATATACAAACTGGACACCGCTGTTTTCAGCGGAATCTGAGGAAGACGGCAAAAAAAAACCCGCATCTCTCTAGCATTAATAGTTTTTGAGATAACTACACATTTGTAAAAGTATGCCATTTTGGGCGGTACCGCCTAATCCGTCCCCAGAGGGTTAAAAGAAACCGGATTCACAACCTATTTGACTTCTGTGAGTGAAAAATGTTGCATGACAGGAATTTTGTTAATTGGAAATTGATTGGATCCACTTAGAATTGTAATACTAGAATGGAGTTAGATCTGAATTTGATTTTACTCTCTTCCTAGGGCACTTTTTAGGAAGCTTTTTCACCAGGACGTTGATGCTGAAAGTCAAGTTAGAAGGTCTTCTCCAAATATCCCAAAGGCTACACTACTTTTCAAGCAGATTTTTATTTGCCATTTTAGCTGTACTACTGATCATACGGTGGAATGATGTCAAAAAAATTGGAATTGGACGTGTGAAACATCCCGATGGGCGATTACATGGAGGAGAGGGGGCCTTTCTGTATTCAGAAAGGCACCGAAAATAAATAACGATTGCTAATGGTTGCCTGTTACATTACAGCACATCAAATTTCACTTACCACATAAACAGAGAAAGGAAAGATGACTGAGGACGATAGCGAATGATTTGCAGATCCTCAGCACCACTGACAAACATCTAAATCTTGTAAATTGTGTGGTGAGTACTGCCGCTCAGTGGTATAAACGGAGTCAGTACATCTGATCAAGAATCTCGAAAGTCACGGTAAAACTAAAAAGCAGTCATGCATTCAAAACCAGTTTCAATGCCAGGCATAATTACAGCTCCCTGATGCCTGCCACTTATATACAGTATAATTACTCAATGATAAAACTGCAAGTGAAAGTACGGAAATATATATTTTCCTCCCATCTCGTATTTATTCCCTTTAGGGGTTCTGAAGTACAAGTCATTTTCTTTCTGAACATGGTCTATCAAAATCATCACACAGCCTAAAAAGGAAAGTTGTTTCCGACTGGGAACAAGTTAATTACATTTAGGCCTGGATTCTTAGACAGGGCTTAGGTTAAGCCAGGATTAGGCCACAGTTCAATTAGGACATTTAAGTATCTTTTATATAAAAAATATATATATTACTGGTGTGCATCTAGAGGCAAAACTATGGAACTGCCATTTTAAGATCAGTCAGTGCAAGTTTCTTTCAGTTAAAACAGCCCAGACATGCATTTTAGTCTGGGACTAGGTCTAAGCCTTGTCTGTGAAACCCGGGGTTAAAAAAAGACCAACGTTTTACACTTTTCTGATCTACTAATCAATCATACACAATAAGCACAGGAACATCTATTAAGTGGGAATGAGGGTCATTTTATTTACTGTTGAATGCAAGGCCTGGGGCCCGTTCTTCGTACGTCGCTAACTCAGTTAGCTGGATTTGAATGTTGACGATTTGGCGTGATCTTGGATTGTTTGGTTCTTCGAAGCTCATCCCGGAGCTGCTGTCATAGCAACAGGTCCGTTAGCTTAAACCTGCTCGGGAGCAGCTTATTTCATGTAAACAGGATTAGATCTCTTCTTTTCAACCAGAACTGATACTCAAAATATGTCTGCTACCACCGCTACTTTATTACAATAGTATCGTACTGATCCAGGGACAATAATTTAAAATAATAATAATCATTACAAAATGTATTTAAAAATAATATAAAAATGTTGTGTAGTCCATAACAGCCTACTATAGACAGACCGTTTTACTCACTGAAATATTTATTTGTCATAAAAGTATTACTTCATAATTGTATTAGAGTCTTACACACATGCTATACAGATAATAGAGTCGTGCATTATTTTGAGTGATGACTGCTATTATAAGAGTGGCTTGATGGAGCGCAGGAGATGCAGATAACATGATATTGACCCTTAAGAAACTTTCTTTAATGCTGTCACGTAACAAATCTTTCCAAATATAAAATGAATAGATAATTTCTACATTGAAATAAAAATGTAAAGACGGCACAACTATTATAAATTGCGAATCTAAATATTTGGGAATCATGAAAAAAATTCTAATAAAATAAAAACATGTTTCTATTATCTGTTTCATGTATCTATTATAACATTTATGTAGTTTTGTTTGCTTGGCTGTTTCCTTATAAAAGTCCAGAAATTTGTTTTTCGTCAGGTGTCGTTTTAAATTATATGACGTCATTATATTGATGTCTTGCCACCAGCCAATCGCTGCACTGCTGATCATGGTTTCGAGTATCGATACATATCCCCTTTTAAGACAACACATGAACGTGCAATTATCTCAGATAACTCAATCCAGCGATACTAATCATACACAACACGTGTGTTCGAAGAACCCAATTAGCCGGATCAGGATTAGCACGATGATATCATCTTGGATGTGTCATTTGATCTCGGATGTAATAAGCGACGTACGAAGAACAGGCCCCTGGTGAGAAGTCTTGAGTGACAAAACAACATAAATGAGTAAGCACCACTGCTGAATTTTCATAAAAAATGTGGGATGTGTAGGCATACATTAATTTGTTGTAAAACCTTCTCAACAGAAATCTGGACTTGTGCAAATTGTCCTCTGAGGGTACTAGCGTGGGAGAAGCTTTTCCAAATGAGAAACAAACCTGAGTTTTCACTGTGCTACACTGCATCTAGGAAAAACAGAACTGACTGGGCATTTTCATTGTATTCTCCATTTTAATAGCAAAAATGTAGCCCTAAAAAGGGTTTTCTAGACACTCTTGCAGTTGAAGTAGTAGTATATTATATTTAATACCATGTCAGCATCTTAGGCGATTTTCTTTTGCAGTTGAAAGTAGCATCACAGCATCACAGTTCATGTAGATGATGGAGGGTAAAGAGATCTCTCAGTAGCAGTGTGTTGTTGAGACTAGCACAGACCAACACGGACAGGACGGTTCATCAGTGAAACTGCTGAGAGTTTAATGGCCCAGCAGCACAGTAAAAGCATTCAGACTCAAACTCACACTGGAAAATGTCCTGAACTGATCACTGGTTAGTTACCATGTTTGTCCTGCTGCACAGCTTTATTAGTGATGTTTGCAGATTGGTAAGAGACTCCCACAACACCCTGGCAACCACAATGTGCCCAAAAAAAACCTTAGCAACCACAGTGACAACCGAAATCACTCAAAACACCTTGGCAACAGCATTAATGTCCTAAATTACTCAAAACACCTCAGCAATTCCACAGTAACAAGCTCAATAACTGAAAACACATTTGCAACTGCATAGTAACAACCTTAATAAGCCTAACTCTAAATATCTTGGCAACAGCATAGTAAGAACGTAATTCACTCAAAACAACTTGGCAACCACACAGTAACAACCTAAATTGCTCTTAACACCTTAGAAACAGCACTGTATCAAGTTCAGTGTCACTTTAAGAGCTGCACACATCTAATATACAGGTACGCATATGTTTTTCTCTCAACGGTTTACTTTCATTTCCAACATAACCAATCGATTCTATATGTAAACCTTGTGTGTTTTGACAGTATTAGCCCCTAAAGATAACTTAGTCCAGTAATCAGGTGCTGTTTGACAGGTGTGCGCGCACGTCAGAACTGCACGTGCATTAAACGTTTAACTGGCAAGGCTTTAAAGCTCATGCAAATAATGTACTTTTATGATTGCAAACAAGTGCAGTGTCCTGTGAGAGTAACTCTATCGATGAGTTAACACTGATGTAAGGCTGCACAACTAATCGCATTTCTAATTGCAATTACAATTATGGATGCCACAATTACGTAATCATTCAAAGCAGCAATTAATGGTTCAAAGTCCACTTATGTTATTCTGCAAGCTTAAGATATTTTCTTTTCTTTCTACAAGTTATCTTAAGGGTTTTTTCATTGTTTTAGTTTTAGTATAACATTATAAAACCATTCATATATATATATTTTTTTAATATAATTTAAAGAAGAAACCAATCCGATGTATATTTGACATTTGAACTATTGAACTATTGGAGAAGCACTAAAGGTTTTTCAGAGCGTTTTCAATTTGTTTATTTTCATATAAAAATACGACATGCAGTTGCATCAAACAATGGTATCAACAATGTAAACTGTGATAATCGTAATTAATAAATCGCAATTACAATTTTAAGGGAATAATCATCAATTCTGTCATAATCGTGCAGCCCTACACTGATGTGTATGTATGTGGCGTTATAAAGTATATTGAGACGGTGGTGCCAGAAATGCAGCTAATATGTGCGCTGTAACACGATACTATGATATTTCTTCAAGAGCAGATCGTGGAGACATTTTTATCATCCACGATCTAGAATCATCATATAGCACACCCCAAACTAGTCAGTGTCAGTAATGTTGCAACACACTCTTCATATTGGACTTTACAGTGCTGTTATAAATTAGTAAAGAGATTTCAAGAGCTTCTACATTTGGATGCGAAACATTCAGAATTACTGCTCTCCATCTGTTAGTCATGCATCTGTGTGATTCTTCACTTACTGTCCGGATGATCCTTTATGCAAATGCAAATACTGGCGTGACTTTCTAACATTTACAGATAAGAATACAACCGTAAGATGCAATTTATACACAGAAATAACACGTCTCAAATGCATTAAGCAGTGAAAGCATGTTACAGAAGAGAAAGCCTCTTTAATCCCTATGTTTATGAGTTACTTAGACGCCCTTAATATAAAGCACATCTCATGTATAGGACTACTTAAATCTCATCTCTGTCCTCCATTATTTTTCTGACGTGTTCGTGGACATGCGTGCTGAACCGAAAAACCTGTAACAGTTGCAAACACACGTTACATGCCTAGATGCACAAAGACTGACCAACATATTTAGCTAAGCAGTAATGCTTAGCAGAAGTCTAACCGCATACACACAGCTGCACTATGGGTGGGAGCCGCTTTATGAAATGGTACACAAATGAGCAGCCAAAGACTGAGTCACTCTCACACAATACACACAAACCACCGCAGAGACAGAGCAGACCCCTGAAAGAGACACGAGAAAACTCTGCTGATGTGAACGACACATGAGAATATAAAAACAGAGAGTGTGAAAGTTACAGCAGGACACACACTCATAGTTCAACCTCTGGAAACATGTCAAAGGACTTTTGACTGAGCCTCAGTCTCTGCAGTCGGGTACGTTTATGCCACTTATGGCTTTAAAGGCACAATTCACCAGATGACAATTGTGTTATCTTTTACTTAACAGTCATGTCGTTACAAACCTGTATGACTGGAACACAAAATAAGATATTTTGCTACTCCACTTCATACAATGAGGACTAAAGCTGTCATTTTTTGGCAAGTAGATGACAATAAAAGAGCAGCCTGGATATTCTGCCCAACATCAACAAAAGAAATGAATACTCTGGTTTAATGTGACATAAGGGTGTGTAAAGGATTCCTACAACAGTTTAAGAAGTCTGGATTTGGCCACTAAATGTGCGACTAGTTTAAAACTTGGGTTATACGAGTTCTGAACACAAAGGACATGGAAGGGTTCCTGACAGGCAGCCAATCAGACCCCTTCCCATGAGCCTTTGCAGCTGTGGGGCCCCTCAAGGATCCAGAAGGAAGCTCCGCCCAACTGAGCCAAGATCCTGTCAGTCAAAGAAAGAGAATCCACTAATGCCAGACAGAAAGAGAAAGGAAAAAAAATGCTCTATTAGTCTATTTATGCATTTATAAAAGCTTAAATCAAGAGTTTAATAGTGCACATATGGTTAAGGTGTGTATTCGTGTGCGAGTGTGTAAGGTGATCTTTCCCTTGGGACTGCAGGGAGTTTCCGGTGAGTATTTTAAGGCTCTGAACTACAGAAAGAAGGAGGGAGGGAGAGAGAGAGAGAGAGAGAGATGTGGTTCAAGTGCATTCATAGCCCATGTCCATAAAGTGACAGGATGTTGAATAAGGAAAAAGTGTAAAGTGGGACTTTATTTTATCCTGTAGAAAATAAGAATTTTCTTTCCGGAACTAATCTGTCATTGGTCGAAACTTAAGTGTCCTTGATGACATCATCAATAAAAGAATGTCATTTTAGAGACAGAGCAGGTGACATCTGGAGTAACTACATTTGGAGTAACATCTAGAATACCAACAAGAGACTGCATAAAGTGCAAACAGTCAATTAAGATTACGTGTTGAAAAAAAAAAAAAAGAAACACTAAAATTGAAGGAAAAGAAGAAATCGATTAGAAGAGGAGTGAGTGGAAATCCAAATTTTCACTGATCTGATGACTTAAACCACCATTTCCTGACAGTTCAGAACTTCAACCCTCATTCTGATGGTTCACAACTGTCACCTGATCACAACAGGAAGCCACAGGTGACACACACCAGGAGCGGTCATGTGACTCACAGCACAGAGACAAAAACTCAGTCGTAAAGGTCACCCTTGCCTGTCCAGAAACCAGGTCAATATTTGTTTTCATTCCAAATCATGATCATTTCCAGGTTTTATCAGTCTGAAACACAATGACGGCAACTTTATTCAACTTACAAATGCCATTAAAAACAAGTCTATTATTTCATAGATTAATCCATTTTATGTTAACTAATAGAGGCAGCACAGGTTATGAACTATATACAAAACGAAAGGCTTTTTCTTTGGAATAACATGCGGTCATGAATCATTCACAATAACCAGGAAGAACCAGGAACGTGTTATGAAAAGTTATTTTAAAATTTCTTTTTAGGAACAATCCTGAACATGCATTATATAAATTTGTTCTAACATGAGTTACAGGCTAAAATACCTGTATGGACAAAAATGATCAAAAACAAAACATTAACAAATAACAAACAATAATGAAAACAGAAAACATAACAAAAAGTATAACAATAATACCAATACAGGCTACTTGATGTACAATAATAATATCTACTAATTTAATTTTGATTTAATGTAAACTTAAATACATGTTCATCAATTAAGGTCTATAATTGCAGGACATTTCTTAATCAGACAAAATGTCAACGAAAGAGCATTTAGGATCCGCTCTTTCAAATAAATGGACAGGGCCGGCTGTGTCTAAATTTGCCCCATGAACCAGTGTGGCGCTGAGATCTCCAGTTACCCCCAGAGAATTGACCCTGCCGTACGTAAACCGAGTTCAAGAGCATCTGCTAAATGACATCTACCCACGCCGTTCTCAGTGAATAAGTTCATGCGGTTTCTGTGATCTAACAGGTATGGCATGCTTCTCATTTTAACCCACTGAATTTACCTTCCAGGCATCTAAAACAGAGAAAAGGTGATAGGAAGTGCGTATTATATTGCAACAATGGTGTTCCAACATCTGCATCAATCTGAACAGGACGTATATCTAGCATTTACATGCTTAGAGATGTTTAACAGGTGACAGACGATGGATTTGGGTTACATAAACAGGTAACTAAATCAAACAACAATTACATCAACATTCAGATTCATTACTTCCCAATTTAAAGGGGTTTATTTAGGAAGCTCATCTCCTTACAAAAATTACCATGGTATTACTATGGACTCTGGACACAGTCT
>NC_039262.1:2883166-2908798 GCF_003368295.1 Carassius auratus | reverse complement strand
CACACACACACATGTTTGTAATCAGGTCTTCGTGAAAGCGCCGTAGCAGCGCTGCGCCAGAGTTTGATGAGATCCAGAGGCTCCAGTGGGCGGAGTCTCTGTGACCCAAGAGAAACCGCCCTCGCTGGGTGAGCCGAGGACACGGCAGCCCCTGAAAACCCCACGGCCCCGGATATACACACGCTTTAGTACTTCATCACACAAAACACTCATTCAGATCACCTTTGTTATCTATTACTAGAGCTGTTTTTAGCGTTCTAACTAATATTACCCATTAGGTCACCAAAACATGGTCATAAACACAGCTAGGCATACTCCACTCTTAAAAACAAAGGCTCTTTATTGGGGTTGACGGTTCCATGAAGAACCTTTAACATCCATGGAATGTTTCCTTTCCAGGTCATTTATAGTGGAAAAAAGTTTCTTCAGAATTTGAAAACGATTATTTTTTTAACTGTTCACTGAATGGTTCTTTAGGGAACCAAAAATGGTTATCACTGCGAAAACCCCCTTTGGAACCTTTATTTTCTAATAGGTAGCTGAAAGCATTATCAAATTAGTGGAAATATTTCATAAATGAACGCACAAGGTGTTTATTTATGATACAGCGCAAATCTATGGAGCGAAATCCACATGTGCTTGAACACATCAGATAGCAGAATAATTTTTGTCGTATTATACTACAGTATGAGACTCGTGTCACGGACCACCCAGAGTCCGTTCATGGGCCGCTTGATGCATATTGAACACAAAATGGCAAGCTCAAATCTGATTAGCAGGGCTTTATGCAATTTTCAGGAGTCTGGGTGCACCGCTTTCCATCAGTCTGACAGGGGAAAAGTCATGTTTATAAAGTTAAGATTCACTGAGAGCTTTTGAGGAAGAACTAGTTGCTAGAGTTACAAAAGTCTGTCAGGTTTTTCCTCCGAGGAACTTCGTAGCACATAAATTAGATGCTAAAATAAAACGGCACAGACACTGATAAATGTATTTGCATAAACGTATGCAAACCCATTAACCATTCCTGTCAGAAGGCCGCACACGAAACTATATAAAACTATGACTTACATGTTTGAGACTTATCTGAATATGAAGTAAATGCTAAACAAAGTTAAACCACTAAATAGAGCTACAATAATACATCAGTAACACTTCAGCGCTGGGTTTGAGTTTGCCCTGTTTAACACACACACCTCTACAGGAAACAGGGCCTCACAGTGTGGCCAAGCACTCTACTACTACCACACACACACACACACACACAAGTGGCTGTGAGACAAGTAGACGTATTTTTGTGAACCCAACCCAACTGACTTTCCACTGATGTTCACTTTCCACTTACTTCAATGGACAAAACACACACACACACCCAGCACAGTATGCATTCAATTCAAGAGTTTCGAAAACATACCAATCAACATTGTACTAAATTGTTTTCCATTCCTTATAAACACACTCATTTGTATTGTTCAGCAGCTCACACTGAAGGATGTGAGTTTTCCATACGTCCTTAACTCAACTCGTGTCAAACTTCAGCAGCAGACACTGAACGCTTTTCTTCTTTGTCTCTAAAGGAATGTTCAGGATTTAACGCAGGGAAAATTATTCTGACTTGTTGCTTTAAAAATATATATTTAATATAAAATTGTGGTTAATGTGGTTAACAGTAATGCACTAAGAGTGGAAGTACATAGTGCAATGCAAAAAAAAATGTATACAGTTTTTCAATTCCACAAACACAACATAAACACTTCGATTACTTAAAACTGCAATGTGAAGGAAGGAGCAACATATTTTTTCTTCTTTATTGTGACATTCATAAGTAAATGGATTATAAAAATAGAAAAAAATATATGCGTTTGATTGTTGGAGGTAGATCTGAATGTAAGTTGTATGAAAAAAGAAAATGGGGTTCAGGTGAGCTAAAGAATACAGCATATGTCATTAAAGAGAGAAAATCAAGTATGATATTTAAACATTAAGGTCAAAAATCTATATTAAAGATGCACGGATGAATCGTTCACAATAAGATCTGTAACACACATTCAGAAAATAGAGTACATTTCCATATCCTGCCGACTCTAACATTACATTAATCATAAGGTACCATGATAAAATCTCTTTACCATCCCTAACGGTTTCTAGTTACCTCATAAATCTGTTAAATCTGATAATGCTTGCACGATATTCATGCAATAAAACAAGAAACTAATCTTCAGACAGATAAACATAACTCAAACTAGTGTTGATTTTGTCAGCTATTTTCTATTTGTAAAATGTCCATTATTTTTTATCATATTTAGTCATATTAAGTAAACCTTATATATTTATTTGTGGTCGACTAACCCCGGTTCCACAGACAAGGCTTAAGCTCAGTCCCAGACTAAAATGTAACTCTGTGCTGTTTCAACTGAAAGAAACTTGCACTGACTGATATATATAATATATAATAAATATATATAATATATCAGTGCCTTTTTTCTCAAGATGCACACCAGTAATGTTCTTTTTTTTATAAGCACGTTTATAAAAATTGCTTAAATGCCGTAACTGAACTATGATTTAATACTAGCTTACTCTAAGCCCCGTCTGTGAAACTAGGCCTAAATGTCTCAACATTTTAGTCTAGTTTTAGTCAAAGAAAACCTGAAGTATTTTAATCTAGTTTTATTAAATGAAAACTTGACATTTTAGCAATAAGACTATTATTAATTAACCAATAAATAGAACATCTGCACAGTTAATTTACTTCCATTGGAAGTGCCATGATTTTACTTTTTATTATTATTAAGGCATAAAGCTAAATTATTTAGCTCAAACTGGCTTTTACACAAATGCTGTTTATAGACTGTAAAATTATATTTTATTTATATGTATTGCTATTCCAGCATCTATGGCTTTTTTCATGGCAAGATCAATGTATTCTGAAGGAGTTGTGAACTGCCTCATTTTTTTTAATTTTGCTGTTCTCTATGGACCACTTATAATGTTATACAGATTTTTACTTCAAAAAACATAATTATTTAGAAGTAAAAGGCTATTTTCTGTCCTATTTGGACCCCCATCAGAACGCTCGTTAGTAAATGCCCAGTTATATGATTGGCTAACAGCTGTGTATGTTTGACAGTCTCTGGCCTTCACAGATGGACGCTGCTGTGATATAGGTAAAAATGGGTAAATACTGTAATAACAGACAAAGCAGTAGTGATCACATAATAAAAACAATTACCGTATTTTCTGGACTATAAGTCACACTTTTTTCATAGTTTGGCTGGTCCTGCAACTTATAGTCTGGTGTGACTTATTTATCAAAATTAATTTTACATGAACTAAGAGAAATGAACCAATAGAGAACATTACCCTCTCCAGAGGGTGCTATAATGCTGCTCAGTTCTCCTGTAGTCTACACTGAATACATAGAGCGCCCTCTCGTGGCTGTAGACGGTAATGCTTTTTCTTGGTTCTTGGTTCTAATGCGACTTATAGTCCAGTGCGACTTATATATATATTTTTCCTTGTCATGACATATTTTTGGACTGATGCGACTTATACTCAGGTGCGACTTATAGTCCGATAAATACGGTACTCCTGCTTGTGTTGCGACATACTGTCGAATTCAATATAGTCGCCACAGCATTGTCTTTTAGTTCCAGTCTTTCTGAAAATCCTACATCCAACTGAACCTTGTTTGTAAACAAATCGGCGGTAAAATTAAGTGAACCAAGGACAGAGATTTTACTGACATGGTCTGGAAATAATTTTTTTTTTAATTCATCGTTTGATTTGAGCTATGTTTGCCGCTCTTGTTATTTACACAACGTGCTCAAATCAGTGGGCGGGGCTAAAGATGCAGCGATGTAGAAGCAATCGTTGATCATCTTCTGTGGAGGCGGTGTTTATCAACACTATTACACAAAAAAGTGGCACATTTCACTACCCTTTGGCAAACTGGCTTAAAAAAAGGTTTTTTGACTAACAAGAAAGTTTTGAGCTTTTGAAACGTACAGAATTAATACAACAACTACCTCTAATATATCAAAAGATCAAGATAATTTTGATTTCTTAGTTCATGACCCCTTTAAAAGAAAAACCAATGCTAATAACATCAATGATACAAACATTTTATAAGATTTTAATAGATTGTAAATAAAAGGTACTGTACTTCTGGTGTCTCTCTGACCTTCTCCTTCCTCCAGCGGGCGAGCAACTCCTCTTTCTCTCGGCGGCTGATGTGATAGGGGTCTCCGGCTTGGAAGGTTTCTCTTTGTACGGGACGTCTCCTCAAACTAATGTCCCAGCCCTGCCGGCCCCTCAGACGACCCCCGTCGCTCTACAAGACAAACACGACTCTTTTAGTTGCTTAGGAATACACACATGTTAAATTACAGACTCAAACAGCTCATGCTTTCATGATCTTTACATGTTTTTCAAGGAGATCTTTAGGAATCTTTAGGACTTTCGCAAGGACTTGTTTTGCAGTGTAAACCAATTTGTAGGCGGCTTTATTTACTCTGTGTATGTTTGTGAATTGCAGTGCATATGTAGCCCTAATAAAACACCCGTAACGTGTTCAACAGCCTGTAAACACATTTCTTTGGCATGTTACGACTCACAGTGCCACTTGGGCCAAGTTTCGGCTTTACACATTCATGTCTCTCTCATAAACTAAGCCTGAAATGTTCCATTGGCATGTTCTCATGTTCTTGTGAGCATGTCGTCTATTTCCCATGATCTACACCAAGCAGGAGCAGATTAATCAATCACAGATGGTCAACTCTGTGTGATGAATTAACTAGACTTTTCTGAACCACCCGACTGGGTCCAGACCAATTCGTTTACATTTAAACCAGTTCTCCAAGCAAAATAAAACCAAAATCGCGATATGACTTAATGTGGTTATCACGTTGCAAAGCTGTGATTTAATTAAATAAATAGATGCACTGAACGTTTCAGATTGAAGCATAGCACTGTGTTTGCTAATGATCCAGTGTTTTCAGTTTCTTGTTTCGCACTAAACTCTCGTTTTGAGTTTGGGTCGATGCATTTGGGAACTCAACGTGCGCCAACCATCTTTCCACACTTGTCATAAGAAGCACTTATAATCTATCTGTTGTCAATGAAACATAAGCTTTTTTGGTATATATATATACAGTATGTGTGTTTGCTAATATATATATAATATTATAATAGTTTGAAAACAAATAAAATTAATATTCTTTTATATTAGTTTCGCAATTAGTGTTGTAGTTTTACAGTTGTGCTGTAAAACAAAACATTATTATATTTTTATGCTTAAACACTCCTTGCTAAAAACAAATAAATTTTTATCAAATAAAAAAGCCATTTTATTTTTGACTAAATATTGTAGCCATAGTCCTTTAAATTTGTACATTTATGAAATGTGATTCTCAAAATGTATTATGTTCCTTATTCGACAATATTTTACTGTTTGAGTCCCCACCTCTCCTCTGCTGGTGTCGCTGCTGGTATCGTCCTCTTCAATGTCTGAAAGACAAACACAGAGGTCATTTAGAAGAAAACAAGGCTAAAAGGAAAAACTGACACAGATGGAAAACACTTGGCCAAAGCACTGATGCAAGCCTGCATCAATGTGGAAGTACTTAAGGGGGCGATATAGCTAATGTCAAATGTTTGTTCCATTAAATCAAATATTTATTATTTAGCTAGCTAGTTATAAACATGTTGACAGTTGAAGAGTGTGTCATTGTTTTTACTAAATTGTTCCTGAAAGACGATTCTAAATGAAGAAGTGTACACCCTAATAGCACCTCGTGCCATTCCTTTCATCGCATCCTAAATAGTATTTTCTGACACATTTCACATTTGAAGTCGATCAGACTGACTATAGACAGGTGACTCACGGCGCTCCGGGTGCTGGAGTTTCCGTCTCCCTCGTTTCTTCCGTGGAGTGGAAGGGGCAGAGTCTCCGTCTGCTCCAGAAGGCGTGTCTGTGCCGTTTTGGTGGGTGGAGTCAGGGGAGGAGTCGCTCTGTTCAAGGTTTTTCTTTGAAACACGATTCTCTGCTTCACCGTTAAACCCCGCCTGCTTAATACAGGCCACGCCCTCAATCACACGCCCACAACTATCCACCTATCAGAAGACACATAGAGCGAATGACTCAGCAAATGCCGGATTCGATACATATGTCAGGGAATGAGAGTAATTAAATGGTTACACCCAAAAATGAAAATTAGCCCATAAATTACTCACCCCCGAGGCATCCTAGGTGTACATGACTTTCTTCTTTCAGATGAATCCAGTCAGAGTTATATTCAAAACTGTCTTTGATCTTTCAAGCTATTTAATGGCACTCAGCATGTGTTGTAGTGCATCAGTCCAAAAGAAAAGTAAAATAAAAAGCACTCATCCATAATAAAAAGTCTTTCACACAGCTCCAGTTGGTGAACAAAGGCCTCCTGTCGATGCTTTTTTGTAAGAAAAAATCGTCACTTCTGATCGGCACATGCACAAAGCTGACCTCCATACGTCATCAATAATCATTAAATTGATTACTATGTTTTAAATATGGTTATTTTTCTTACAAAAAGCATCGATTCGCTACAGGAGGATCTTGTTCACCTCCTGGAGCCGTGTGAGACACTCTTTATTATGGATGGGTGCTTTTTATTTCAATTCTTTTGGACTGATGCACTCCAACACCCGCTGTCTGCCATTAAACAGTTTGAATGATCAAAGTAAATTTTCAATATAACTCCGACTGGTTTCGTCTGAAAGAAGAAAGTCATTTACACCTAGGATGCCTTGTGGGTGAGTCATTTTTAGGCTAATTTCCATTTCTGTGTGAACACCCTTTAACGTGGGTGCAGATGTCGCAGGGACTTTCCCTAATTAATGCAGACTAGCAGATGGATATCACTGAGCTAAACTTTTACATTACAATTGTAAGTTACAGCAGTAACACACTAATATCCTTATTTTTTCATTTGAGTGGTGAAGGGGGAAAATATATATTTTCAAAAAAATATATTTATCTCACCTAAATGTTTGATCATGCACAGCATTTTTGCTTTTTTATAATGGTGCATTTGTTGCACAATAGCTTACACACAGAACAAGCCTGATTGCGTGCGCTGTATGTGAGGTTCACACATACTGTGTTTGCAGTGTGTATGCAGTCTATGTGCAGTATGCAAGCAGTGCAGAAGCAACAGGTGCTCACTGTGCTTTCACACAGGAGTCTGCAGTTAATCCATGGCTGATTACTACAAACACAACATTCATCCATTATTTTGATTTCGAATCCAAACATTGTTACTTAAAATGTTTTTTCAACATTGTGATTCTTTTTTTACACAGTACAGTAATAGTCTTTCATAGATGTGTTTAGATGCAATAAATCAAAAACATTTTTTAATGCTTTTTACTTTTGCATTTACTTCTAGATTTATATATTAAGTTGATCAATGAAGTAGCAAAACATTTAAACTACCTTTCTTACGTTATCACAAACAGTCAGCTCGACTGCCTCTTCTTTTGCATTTAAATCTTTATTACTAGCATTCCTACGGTTCATAAAGAACTTTAATTAAGAACTTTAAAATGATTGCATTTGTTTAACTAAAAGCTCTCTTTTCCTTTAAATCTAGCGCCACATAGGCACTGCAAAGAGTGTAATATGTGAACCTGGCGTTATGTGTGTGCGCTGCGAGTATACATGAGCGCACAGTGATTTAAATGGTTTAAACACTAGCAAGAATTAAAAAGACAAAATGTAATTTATAAGCTTTAGTAATGATGCGACCCTGCCTCGATTGAGAAAGTGTCAACTGTGTAGCCTGTAGTTTGCTTATAGTGCAGATGCGATGTGATTTGAAGCCATTTGCGCATTTTTAGAGAAAGAGAGAGCCCACGCAGTGATCCACTCAAGCTGTTTGTGAAATGATGTCTCACAGAAAAGTTTTTAAATTACTTTCAAATAAGTTAATTAATGAAGAAATATGAATTGTACCTCACCTTCAGCATTATATATATATGTCTAAGGGGTTAATGCTCATAAAAAAAAGTTTAGAAACCCATTTGTAAATGAACATTTCCCCTTTTTTCTTTATATATTTTCATCTGTAGCTTCTACTCAGTTCTAGTCTTGAAACCTGATATTTCAAGCATCATTGGCTTTCGTATCATAAACTGCATGCAATATTCTCCATTCGTTGCTTCAGATGAAAACACCTGCTAAATGTTAAATGCAAATATGCATAGATTCATATTGCAAAAGACATACTAAGGTGCAATGACACATTAGTGCTAATGGAGTCACGGATCAGCTAAAGATCAATTATTTCTGCATTACATTTTAAAAGATGCTTCATAAGCATTTACCTCTTTAGAAACAAATAATCAACATCTAACAGTATTCACAACCCATTTTACTGGAATAATGTGACATATTTCTGAGCGAAACTGAATATTGAATTACACAAAACATGATTTTATCTATCAGGGATTGATTATTTCTCTAAAAATGATGTGCATTAAGACAGTAAACAGGGTTTTGGTAGATTTCACATTGACTTAATCATCAATCAATGAAGAAATTAAGCAGGAAATAGCTCAAATGTTTGGGGGCTCCTGGAACGTCCCACAGCGTTACGCGTCTGCAAACTTTATGATGAACAATTAAAGTCTCTTAGGTTCAGTTTGACGAGTGCCGTTGTGACTTTTACTGCTGTCTGTGAGTTAGTAGATGCTAAACACACTCGCATGCGCACATGAATCAGGGCAGTAGCACACATATTAGTGCTTTCTAATGGTGTCTTAAATCAACAGGTGAGAAACTCTATAAACCTCAAAGGACCTGCAGGTGCTTCAACACAAGCGCACACACTTTCTACACATTTTCTTTGAATAAAGAAATATATGGTTGAGTAAGTGAATGCATACGCTACTAGCCACAAAGGCTTGATCTCATGCATGCAAAATGGGTCAAACTCAAATTGAGCGGCTGGAAAGCATCATCAAAGAGTTCATTGCGCTTGCGTACATGTGTGAAGTATGTTTCTGGCCTAAAGCGAAATACATTACACAACAGAAACTCCATGGACATTGCAAGATCAAGGAGATGAAATGGATCTAATCGTTCAGAGGAGCAACTGTACATCAAAGTGCGTAACAAGCCCTGAGGCGAAGGAGAGTGTTTAACATTCATTTACTGAATAAACACTGCAATTCCCACAAGCCTTCTGTGCGTTCAGATCACGATACGGCCGTGATGGTTTCATTAGACATCTGTAGGAAATTTTGTAGTCTTTTTGCCTGGCACTTTTGCAATTTTGTTATAACGTACAACCAGTCTGTTGATATGATAAATGCATGCGTGAAATGTATTGTGGGGTTTAAGCTGGTTTTTAAGACCTTTTTAAGTCCAAGTAAAAAAATGTAAGGAATAGATGGAAGGAGCCCTAAAAAAAACTATCAAAATATAGTTTTTTGATAAATTTAATACCATGACTTAGTCAAGTCACCTTTATTTATATAGCGCTTTAAACAAAATACATTGCGTCAAAGCAACTGAACAACATTCATTAGCAATCAGTGTGTCAATAATGCAAAATGACAGTTAAAGGCAGTTCATCATTGAATTCAGCTATGTCATCTCTGTTTAGTTGAAATAGTGTCTGTTTTTATTTGCAATCAAGTCAATGATATCGCTGTAGATGAAGTGACCCCAACTAAGCAAGCCAGAGGCGACAGCAGCAAGGAACCGAAACTCCATCGGTGACAGAATGGAGATAAAACCTTGGGAGAAACCAGGCTCAGTTGGGGGGCCAGTTCTCCTCTGATCAGACGAAACCAGTTCAATTCCAGGCTGCAGCAAAGTCAGATTGTGCAGAAGAATCATCCGTTTCCTGTGGTCTTGTCCTGGTGGTCCTCTGAGACAAGGTCTTTACAGGGGATCTGTATCTGGGGCTCTAGTGAATATAAGACTTGATTTAAGACCCTTTTAAAGGTCCTATGACATTTCACTTTCTGAGGTTTTTTAAGATTAATATGAGTTCCCCTAGCCTGTATATGGTCCCCAAGTTTCTAGAAATTTGAATCGGTGTAAATTGAGATTTTTCTATCTATCTCTGCCTTTGAGAAAATGGAAGCTCAAACGGGCTGATCTTGAATCTCCTCGTTGTGACGTTGTAACGAGAATTGTTACCTCCCCTTTCTCTGCTTTGCCCGCCCAAATATTTACATATAATTCAGTCGCAATGTCAGCACAGGCGTTTCAAACAGACTTTTATGATATGGATTCGACAGCACCAGCACAAACAGTGAGTAACAGTGTTCATTAATGTCTGATCTGTGATCAGTGATTTCTGAGTGTAGCTAATCATTCAAGTTCACACAGACTTTCTTTCTAAATCGTTTAATACTGATGCATCAGTGAATCAAGCCTGTGACTAAACGATCAACTTCACATTGTTTCTCTTAGTAGCATGAAACAAATCTGTTATTTAAATTGCGATTTAACTACAGAGAGCGATCAAAGAACGCTTGCTTTTTTCCGGAGCTGTTAAACACATCGCGAGTATATCTGCACACTTGCCCAAACTGCCGTTACAATGAATGACGCTGTTATGCTGCACAACGGAGCTCTTACTGTATTCATGTGTTTGCTGTTAGCTGTGGTGAAAGCATTTTGTGAGATAACGTGTTGCAATAATGACGAGATCACTGCATCCACGCAATAAACAGACTCTGTCTACTCAATGCTCATCACTGCAGCCTTTCATGTGATGGAGAAAAGATCGAAAAAATAATTATATAATCAACACTTCCACGATTCGTTAATCTCGACAGCTGTAATAGAAAAAATCGGTATATATATATATATTTGAGAGGGGTTTCACATGTAATATGCATTTCGAATGCAAAGATGTCAGCCAATCACAACAGTTGTGGTTTACTCGGAGTCTCACTGCAGACACGCCCCTTCAAACAGAGCATTCCAGCCAGAGGACTAAAAATGCTTTTTATTTCTAAATTTTAAATGTAAAAATCATACTAACAATACAAGTACACCTAAGGAAACATTAAAAAGCATTTAAAGAAAAGGAAATAATCCATGTCATGGGACCTTTAAGGCCTTAATTTGTTGAAAGGTGAATTAAGACCCTTTTAGGACCCACAGTGCAGTGTTAATGTGTGAAAACCACTAACACGTAAACATCACCTGTGAAAATTTCTCACACTTGAGAGTATCACGTTTTAACATAAACAAAAGAATGGGAATAATTTAATAACAAAAACATGGGAAGAAATGAAAACAACTTTGTTTGTCTAAAATCAAGCTCTGCTTACTTTGGTCAATCATCAACCAGCTTCATCAGGTGCATTCTGGGATGCTTTTTTGACCCTTCTTTTACCATCTACTGGCTATGTCTATTGTAAAATCATATATATATATATATATATATATATATATATATATATATATATATATATATATATATATATATATATATATATATATAAATATTACATCATTTAGTAAAATCTACACACACACACATATACACATATTTATATATATATTTATTTATATATATATATATATATATATATATATATATATATATACACACACACACACACACACACACACACACATACATTTCATATACATTGGCACAGATAATTCTATAGGAATATTTATATGAAATTCTATTATAATTATTAAATACAATTATTACTTTGTGAACACTATATGGAAAGCATGGCATATGTATATATATATATATATATATATATATTCAGTGTATTTTACTAACTTTTTGATAATTATTTTCAATTCTGGTTGTTTGATTACAATGATGCTTCTGACTAAAAATTTCACTACTTTAAAATCTCAATTTCCCAGCAAATGCATATATCAAATATCATTATATCAGCTGACTTCAATCTGGTAAATAAGAGACATTTTTCACAATTCAATCAATTCATCAAAAATAAAAGCCTCACATTCTCCATTTTTGAGCAAACATCCTGCTTTGCTCAAAACTACATCACATAACGGAAGTAAAAAAAGGTCTGCGACTGCGAACAGCGTTTACCATTGACTTGAAGTGCAAGTCTAGAGCAAATGACTTTTAAAGAGACAGTTCACAAAAAAAGCGAAACATCCTCTTATCTTTTCATTTCAAACATGACTTGCCTTATTCAGTGAAACTCAGAAGATACTTGGAAAAACGTACAAAACTTTAAACCTTTCTTGTTGTTGTTCAGTACAATGAATATTGAGTTGGATCCCATTGACTTTTATTGTATGGACAACAAAGTTCTCTTGAGATACTGAGATTTAGAACGACACGAGGGTCAGTAAATGAAGGCATTTCTGGATGAACTGTCCCTTTAAGAACAAGTGAAACATGAACTCAGTCAAGTGTGTCTACACGTTTGACTGGCCGTGTATGTGTGAGCTTCCTTCCTATCAAAACTTCAGCATCTGTTTGGTCCATTAATGCTCGGGTCTCACAGATCAAACCCTGATAGATGCGATTATGTTCACTTTGATGTTCATCTAAAACAATAAGCAAGACACTGATGAGAACTTACCATCATCAGAGACCCACAGACTTCAGCACCTCGTCTTCCTCTCTACCTTCTTCTGTATCTGTCTCTCTCTCTCTCTCTCTTACTCATCAGACTTCCTCCTGGTCATGTGACCACATCTGCTGCAGGCCACAGTTTCCTGCTCATGCCACCGCGCTGGAGTAAACCTACCCTTACCTGTCACTAAATGCTGCGTGGGGGGTGCAAGCGTCTCAGGCTCAGTCACAGGTAGAGTCCCTGACATTACTAAACCGTAGTCAGCTCAGAACGGTTGTAGTTAATCAATAATCATGAAAATACTTACAAGGATAGTTTATGCAGCAATTCTGACACCATTTACTCAATCAAGTTTTTCCAACCTGTATGAGTTTCTACCTTCTGTTGAACACAAAAGAAGATATTTTGAAGAATGTTGGAACACAGACAGTTGCTGGTAGCCAATGACTTCAATAGTGCTTTTTTTCATACTATGGAAGTCAATGGCTACCAGCAACTGTTTGGTTACTCACATTATTCAAAATTATCTTCTTTTACATTCAACAGAAAAAAAAAAACCTCAAAGTTTTGGATCAGCTTGAAGCTGAGTAAATGATTTTCCTCGGTCCGTTTAAGACAGGAACACGTCAGCAAAAAAATGGAAATTATTCACCATCATTTCACTCCGAACCTTTATGACTTTCTTTTTTTCCAGTGCAGACAAAAAGGCGTTTAGAAGAAGTATTTTATATGAAAGTAAAACAAGACAGGTACTACTGAGAGCCATACTATAATTTCCATACAATGGAAACTCATGGTGACTATTAAGTTTTAAGTATTAAAAAATAAATAAAAAAAGCAGCATGAGAATACTAGTAAAATTACTTATGAACTAGATATTCACTATAAATTCAGATTATACAATACTGTTCAAAAGTTAACGATAAGACTTTTTAACGTTTTTGCTCACCAAGGCAACATTTATTTGATTAAAAATACAGTAAAAATTGGAATATTGTGGAATATTTTTACCATTTAAAATGTCTGTTATCTTTTTGAATAATATTTTAAAATTTAATTTATTTCTGTGATGCGCAGCTGTATTTTCATCATCATTACTCCAGTCTTCAGTGTCACATGATCTTCAAAAATCATTCTAATGTGCTGATTAAGAAACATTTCTGATTATAATAATTTTGAAAACAGTTGTGCACTTTTGTGGAAACATTTTTACATTTTTCTGGATTCTTTTATAAATGGAAACTTTATTTTACTTGAAATAGAAATGTTATAAATGGCATTTATATATGTTATGTTACCGTCACTTCTGATCAATATAATGTGTATTCATTTCTTAAATAAAAAAAATATTTTCAAACGTTAGAATGCTAGCTTCGAACAGACGTCTCCATTGAAAAAAAATAAGATCATGCAGGTTTGGAATGACATGAGGGTGAGTAAAGGACAGGAGTGAACTGTCTCTGTTTAAATCACACATGAAGAGCACAGACACATGGAGCTGAGGCTATATCTCATGCAGTATTTGATCAGCTGCTCTTTTTCAATCATGACTCACAGACATTCAGATCAGCTCACAAGCATGCCAAAGAACTACTGCCATACAGAAGACAAGCCAATGAACATCCTATGCAAATATAGTGTTTTATTATGTTTTTTAAAGCTGTGTTCATGTGTGTGAGCCGTAGCTGTGCACACAGTATGTGTGTATGACGCATGTACTCACTCCTGGTGCTTTACGTTTTCGAGCGGGTCGTCCGACTCTTCGTGTTGGTGTGTCCGTCACTCTCTCTTCATGTGTGACCTCACACACTTTTTGTTTAGCCTCTGGACTCTAAAACACACAAACACATCAGAACTACAACAAACACACACACACACACACACACACACACACACACACACACACACACACACAAACACATAAAAACACACTTTTCTTTTTCATTTGAAGTTGTAACCTGAGATAATAGTGACACAGAAGATATTCATTAAAATATTTTCTCTCTAGAAGAAAATGAGTGAGGCGATGACTGCTTCAGCAAACAAACACCTACCAATGACAAAATTCAGCAGAATGAATTCATTTTTTATTATTTTAATATAATTTAAGTTGACATTTAATGTAATAATACAATATTATATATATATCACACCTATATAATAAATAAAAGAATATTATAAAAATAAATGAATACTATTAGAAAAACAAAATAATTTTCAAATGTTACAATTGTAATTTTAAGAACTTTTATCAAAGAGTGTAAAATAATAGAATAAAAAAGGAATTGTACTTTGAAGAACTTATTATAAAATAAAATAATTTCAATTTGAAAGACTTTATTAAAATAATAATAAAAAGGGGTAAATGATCGAAAATGAATTTTAATTTGAAGGACTCTGATCTATGAGTGTATAATAAAAGAATAACAATAATAAATGAATGAATTTGAAGTATTTATTAGCATAAAATAAAACTAAATAAAATAAAACAGATTTTTAATTTGAAGGACTTTAATCTGTGAAAAGAAAAGAAAGGAAAAAGTAAAAAGGAATGAAACTGAAGGATCTATGAGCACTTAATAAGCTAAAATAAAGGAACTTTAATATTAAGGACTTTGATCTATGAGTGTATAATAAAATAAAACTAAACAAAATAAAATAATAAAATAAAATAGATTTAAGGACTTTAAGGAGCATATTTTCCAGAGACAAATTCACACACACACACACACACACACGTGCGCGCGTGCAGATCCGTCTGGACTCTCTCAGTGGGGATCCAGTCTGATGAGAGCGGTTACTAAGGTGAAAATGCTGCTTAGCAACTGTCTCCAGCAGGTCATGATGCTGCTCTACCGAACAAAACCGTGAGGTCATTTCCCTGGCAACAATCCCGGCAACCATGTGCCCACTAATGTTATTTATCCGCTAGTGTTATCACACACAACCATAAGCCACAACACATTGTGCAGATCTAATTCAAGAAGCCTCCCGTGTCTCTCATGAATCGTTCTGTCCTAACCTTTGAGACAACATCAAGTTTAATCAGTCCCCACAGGTCAGGGGTCACCCGGGGAGTACTTCTGCAAACGAGTGTGTGTGTGAAACTGCCAGAATGTATGTTAATAGTCATTAAACATTAACCTCAAGTCCATTAGAGATATGAAAACCACCAATGAACGTGATATGAACTCCACTCATCTGTGTTGCATCATATTAGTCGACTGTGGGTCAGTGGAGCGTAATGGAGCAATCAAAGACTTCAGCCTCAATCAAGAGAGACGTGATGAACCGTAACCACAGTCTAAAGACTAATGTCAGCTAAATACCAAATATATATGAGGAAACAGTGGGAAACCTGAAGGCTTTTGTGTTTTAAAGACTAAAATTGTAGTATTTATAATAGTAGAAATGATTTCTATTCAAATAAATGCTGTTCTTTTGTACTTTTTCTAGCCAGCAGAGAATACCAAGAACAATTTACATTAACTTCGGAACTGTTTTTAATATTGATAATAATCCGAAATGTTTCTTGATCAGTAAATCAGTATATTAGAATGATTTCTGAAGATCATGTGACTCTGAAGACTCGAGGAATGATGCTGAAAATATAGCTGTGCATCACAGGAATAAATAACATTTTACAACAGACAACAGACAGTTATTTTAACTTGTAATAATATTTCACAATATTATATTTTTAGTGTAGTTGCAATCAAATAAATGCAGCCTTGGTGAGCAGAAACTTTTTTTTTTATTCAAAAACGTTTTTTTTTAATCGTACCGATCCTAAACTTTTGAACGGTAATGTATAATCGCAATTCACAGTGTACTTTTTATTTTACTGTATTTTTGATTAGATTTGCATTTCTAATGATATTATATATAACTAGTTATTCATTTTTAACAGATAATTATTTTGATTTATTAAACATTTGTAATTATTTTGAAAAGTACTTAAAAAAAGGTTGATCAAGAGTCATTTCAAAACAAACAGAATATATATATACACATACACACACACACACACACACAGTATATACACAAACATTACACAGAAATCGCATAATTAAATATCGTATGATATACTGCAATCTTTCAGTGCCTTATATTAAATAATACAGAGCTAAACATGGAAGTAATTGTACTAATATAATAATTAGTTGTAATTATCATAGGTTGGCTGTTTTACAACATGACTCAGTATGTCAGTGTTTAACAGTAAAGCAGAGTATTACATCAGAACATCAGAGCGCGGAGACATTTTGTGTCTGCTTTTGTCATCTCCGGATTATTTCGGTCATCAGTGGGTTATTTTGGGCCACTGCTGTTGCCAAGCAACCAGAATGGGCCGGGAACAGGAGGAAGTTCCCTGGTGTAACGAATCTGTTGGGTCCAGCACCTCTCTCTCTCTCTTCCACACACTCCGCTCTCCATCTTTAGGTAAAGTCACACACATATATATAAAAGCTGATATGATTTAATAAAATACACCTCCACACTGTCCTATAGGCACCAAATTAAATCAATGGAAAATATAACATTTAAAATAATTTAAATATATAATAATATATATGACAATATAATATATTATAATATTAAAAAATATATATTTGCTTTATTAAAAAAATCGAAGTATTATAATTAAAATAATTCCCATTCTTTTTCAAATCCTCTGTTGAAATCCTATTATTAGCATTCACAATAACACCAAAAGCATGGATGCCGACACAAATATGGCTAATTATAAATTCATATTGAGTTTTACATGAGTAAAATTTGTTTTCAATCATTTTTTTTTCAGTTAGAATAAAGCATATCCAGGACAAGTGTTGAATGTGTGAGCTCCTCATTTAATTGGGTCGATTTTCTCTGCCAAAGCAAACACTGATATGATCACTGCCATAAATACTATATCAGCCGATAAATAACTTAAGCCGGGTTCACAGAGGGCATCTGAATGAGCAGAGCAATACAATACAACGCAAACAACACACACATCCCAGATCTCAAACACACCTTTTGCCCTCCGCAAGATCGATTACTAAAGCTCTAGTAACTGATTCACCTGCTCAACAGACCAAAGTTGGTGCAAAACCCAATGAAAACACTACAGTTAACCAGCTCACCCCCCCAACATGTACTGTCTTTTCAATACACATTAACACAGATCTTTAGACTGGAAATCGCTCACATCATTACTAGATTGCTAGGTTTAGGTGTAAACTGGCTCTCTTCCCTGCAAAATACACCGTAAAACTAATTCACCGACAATATTACATGAAAATCTACCACAAGCCTCACCTCACATGACTTCGAGCTGCATAGGTTTGTTAGACAAGGCTTTCTAAACACTGTAAGGCCAACGTACATACAGTAAACTACCGAGGCTGTGTGCTGCTCCAACAGCTGAAAACAGATTTATAATAACCGAACGGCCGTTAAACTGGAAAATGAAGAGTTACGGAGAGTTACTAGAGCGTTTCATACACACCCACAGTCGTAACCTCAATGACACTGCGGCGGTTTCTCTCGAGATTCCTGAGGTCAGTAGGACGGTAAAATCTCTCTCTCTGACGGGTTCCAGGTTAATACTCATCCGTGATTTTAATGAGTTTCCCTAATCATCCATGTGGTTATTTCGCCTACTGATTCCAAAGATGGGCCATTTCAGTTAAAGAGAACATTTGACTAGAACTGAGGTGAGATTGTATTAGTTTAAATTGGTTAGTTCTGTCATCACAGGGACCTATACAGGTATAACACAAAAAATGCTACAATAACATCAAATTAATGCCATAATTTTAGATTATTGCAACTTGGATGACATACATTACTAGCCTTACAACTTAAGGTACAGCATCTATAATACAAGTGTAACATATCTTTCTTAATATAGGCTAGATTTTTTTGCTTTTAAGCTAAAAACATTTTGCGCAACATGCATACAAAGACAAAATGGACATAGTCCAATTATTTAAGTGTGATCTGACAAAGAACGGTAAAAAGGCTAATTTAAGATCATTTCGGCCCCCTTGTAGCAATTGTGATTGCGTAGCGAGCGTTTGTGTTCACGTTAGGCTACTTGCGCAAAGCGTTCATATGACATTTTGGTAAAACTTATTCAACTTATTTACACGAAAATTTGTATCTAATGAGATTGGAAAGCCTTTAATATATTGCTTATTATAAGGGCATTTCATTTTTCTTATTGTTTAACAAATTCCAAGCATTGTTTTGTGTTTATTAACACCACATTTATTCTAAAATCGAGTGTTGTGCAAAAAAAGGCTCCATAATCGACTTAATATTTATAATAATTGATTGTTTTGCCGCTTACATGAGCGATAAAAACAAGATATACTCAAATCAAAACATTCATCCCTTATGAAAATTGACCATGGTTTTATTCTAGTTTTTTTGGCGTTTTGATTACCATTGGTATAACCATATTGTTTTACTACAAAGAAGACCATGGTTAAATTATGTTTAGTGTGGCAAAATCATTGTTAGTTTCTGGCAACCATGGTTTAACTATAATTACCATGTTTTTTGTTTTTTAATTTCCAGCAAAACCATGGTTAATTTTCGTAAGGAATGTAGACTACTTTATTTAAAGGCTTTAAACTAATAAGCAACGTTTTACACGGAAATACAAGTATTTTTTTAGATGTTGTGAACAGAGTATTTGTTTTCTCAACCGTTTATTTCTTTTAAACAGTTTTCAGACGTCTTTTAGTTTATAGCCGACTGCACAGCCGTATCTGCGCCGCCAATCAAGTGACGCGTCAAAAGTAGAACGTTGCGTCATATTTAACGAAATCGGATTAAAGAGCGTGCATACAGTGCAAGCGCGCGCTTCGCTGAATACAGCATTCTAACTGGAGCGTTCTAGTTTAGTCTCTTAGACCTCGTAGACGCTGTAAATAGGTGTGTTTTACTCGCAGCCTGGTGTGTCCTTCTCACTTTGCCCGTGTCAGGCGGCTTCCATTCGGTTCCCCAGCACACACACACACACACACACACACACACACAAACCAGTGGCTCTTACCGTTTTGTTCTCCGCTGCGTCACAGTCCAGATCAAGAGGCATGATGAAACAAAAACACACTACAGGCCTGATCGATGCATTTGAAATCAACGCAAATGAAATAAAAGACATTAAAATGCTGAGGGACTTTTGTGGCGATGAAACTGATCCACCTTCTGACCATCAAATCCTCCTTCTCCCTAAGAAACCAAACACAACAACGACCGTATTAATTTATTTCTGGAGTAAAATTGACATTTATATATTGACAGTGCATGGTTGTAGGAAATCTGATGATTTATTCTGGCAAAAATCTATGAAAGGCGACACATTTTGTAAGAGCATAACAGGAAACACAAGTAGGCTATCTATAATGTTTCCCTCATTATCCCCTGGTATATATAAATGAGGCAAGATTGTCTTATCACATCAAAAAAGACTTGATTTGCGTCCACAGAAGACAAACAGCAGCCAGTTTGTGGTTTAATGTGGAGAGTCTGTAACATGGCGGGCGTTGAATCCCTGCCAGCTTGTCTTTGCGCTTTATAACGCGGCCGCGTCGCGTCGCGTCAACACGCGTTAGTTCCATGACGCGCTGGAAAAACGAGCGCACTTCTCGTGTATTTATAACATCTCATTCATTTTCACATAATATCTCATTTAAAAAGCTCCGACATATCATTTAAACACCACATGAGGAGCTTTTTCTGATTATGAGCGAAAAGATTTTGCTGTCATCTTATTCACATAAAATTAGATTTGATAATAAAAAAAAACTCTCGCACGCAAAGTTGGTTAAAACAAAACTGTAAAAGATGACGTGTATCGCTCGTCATCAGTAAAAACTTGCTCTTTTTTCTGCCAAGACTGAGTCTATAGACATCTTCAAGAAATTTTTAAACAGGCCTATTTTGAGAATACCTAATGTTTGATAAATCATTAGTTGACATTAATGAAAAATACACGAAATTTAAGACTAACTTTTTGTAAACGTTACGTTTTGATAAACTACAATATGATGCTCGCCAGATTTGATTAATTAATTACATCTATTAAATGTAACTTAAGTAGGCTATTTTTTTAAACACACAATGAGCCATTAGGAAAAGGAAATTCGGCCTGGCCTCTATTTCAGATCCATCTAAACACACAATAGGGCGTTTCTGATGTTAAACAATGAGCAAGTAGAAGAAATGAAAGGGAAAACCCAGAATAAAGTTTTTACAACACATTCAGGTTCATCACAGGATCATCTTCTTATCAAAAAAATAAATTAAAAATAAAAATAAATACCTTTTCACTGTATTTCACTCTTTGGAGATTACAAAGTTCTTGATGTTATTAAATGTTCTTCATAATGTTTTAAAAGCACCAGATGCTTTCTATTTTTTCGTGCTCCTTTTGCTGTAATATTACTATTATTTCTGAGCATTTAGAAAGAGCTCAAGGTGGTCACAAAGTTGCACAAGTGGTTAGAAGCGTGACCTGGTGGGGGTCACAGTCCACACATGACACCTGACACAGGTGTCCTCGCAGTGGACAGACCTTCATGAATAAACACAAACTCAAAAAACGCATATTAAATTACAGTTAATAATAGACCATGAGCCTAATACACTAATATAGGTCAAGAGCTTTCATGCTTTATAAATGTATTTTATGAATATTTGAAACCTCATTAACATCAGAAACCAATGAATATAACATATTTTGCAATAAATCACATTTGCACGAATAATCCTGAAAGAGGCCTCGCTTGAATTAACATCTCAAAATCAACCAGAAGAGCTTGCAGTTATTTTTAACCTTCGCTTCTCACGGAAGAGGAATAGTTACACTCTAAGTTAAGATAAAGTCAAAGTTATTGATAGATATTGCATTAAATCCTGATGATGAAGTGTAATGCCGGTTCACAGATTTCAAGCTCGCTTCATTCACACATTCATTTCGCGAACTGAACTGAATTAATATGTCATATGAACTCAGGCGAGCGGAGAGAATAGAGAACTCTTTTAAGGCAGCAGCTGCTGGATTTTGCGTCGCACATCTGCGCAGATCTGAAATCATCATCTTCATCATCATCGTCATCTTCCTCCTCCTCATATGCTAGAGAAAAGCTCGGTGTGTGTGTATATCTGCGTGAATTACCCGTTTCGCCATGCAGCCCCGGGCCTGAACCCTCCGGTGGTCGCGCGCTGCCCGTCTTCCCTCCGCGTCTCTCCCCGTCCTGACCCTCCCCCGGCACCGGCACCGGCCTGCTCCGCTCCGCCGTCTAGGGCTTCAGACGCCGCAGAGGCCCGTCAGCGGGAAGGAAGCTATAGCGGGGTCCTAGAGTCCGTTAGATCTGGATCAGCAGTGACGTCACAGTAATCGCGCACGCTGGAGAGATCCATGAAACACGTGATTTTTCAGGCATTATAACTTTTCTTCGCGTCTAGTTAAACATTTCTATGTTATGTCCGTGTTTTACTTACAGGTCGGTTGCTATACCTTGATTTTACAGTGTAATTTGACACACTGCTGAAGGTCAGTTAGGGTCTCAAGGAATCTCAAGGAAAATGTGTACCATATTTTTGTTCTTGAAAATGTTCTTGAAATAAGTCAAAAACATTTAAATACGTATTTGATAAAAAAATACATTAAAAACGGTATTACTGTTAAATATTATTTACAATGCAAAACAACTTATTTCTATTTGGATATAGGCTATATATTAAATTAAATTAAATTTATGCATTTAGCAGACGGCTTTTATCCAAAGCGACTTACAGTGCATTCAGGCTATCAAATTTTTTTACCTATCATATAGGTTACTATATATACAGTGGGGACTGAAAGTTTGGGGCACCCCTTGCAGAATCTGTGAAAAATATGAGTAATTTTCAAAAAAATAAGAGAGATCATACTAAATGCATGTTATATTTTATTTAGTACTGTCCTGAGTAAGATATTGTGCATAAAAGATATTAACATTTAGTCCACAAGACAAAAAAAAATGCTGAAATTATTAAAATAACCCCACTCAAAAGTTTGGGAACCCTTGGTTCTTAGTACTGGTGTTCTGTTACCTGATGATCCTCGGCTGTCTTTCTGTTTTGTGATGGTTGTGCATGAGTCCCTTGTTTGTTCTGAACAGTTAAACTGAGCAGCGTTCTTCAGAAAAATCTTTAAGGTCCTGCAGATTCTTTCAGTTTTCCAGCATCTTTGCATATTTGAAACCCCTTTCCAGCAGTGACTGTATGATTTTGAGATACATCTTTTCAGACTGAGGACATTTGAGGGACTCAAACACAACTATTTAAAAAGATTCAAACATTCACTGATGCTCCAGAAGGAACAAGATGCATTAAGAGCTGGGGGGTGAAAACTTTTGGAATTTGAAGATCAATTGTTAAATTGTACTTTTATTTGTGTACCGGGAAACATACAAATATCTTCTGTTGCTTACGAAGGGCAGAACTAAATGGAAAACAATTATATTTCAACAAAATAAGAAAAATTTGTCCATCTTCATCGTGTTCAAAAGTTTTCACCCCCCAGCTCTTAATGCATCTTGTTTCCTTCTGGTAGCATCAGTGAACGTATGTATAGGTATTTATTTTCTATATATTTTCTACACACTGATAACGGATAAAGATGTGAATTTTTTTTTATTTGATGGTATTAAATAATAATTAAATAACATTGTTAAATATTATTACAATGTAAAACAATGTGTTTCTATTTTATTAGGTAAAATATAAATTTTTCATATTCATATATATATATATATATATATATATATATATATATATATATATATATAACTGCCTCCTCAATTTTAAAACACCACCATATATATATATGGTAATAACAATAAATTATGCATATTACATACAAGTGTAAACCAAACCCTCATCCTAACCCTTACCCATATAGGTCAGTGCATGTAGTTCTTTAATATTACTCTGTACTTAAATGTATAAATACTGTAACAAGGGGCACCCATAAAATAAAGTCCAAGCAAAAATGCCAATTCATTCAGTACCATGTAATACATTTGTATAACCATGGTACCATTTTTTTGAGGGATTTGACCTCTCCAATGGGCCAAATGCAGAATAATATAACTGTAAGAGAGAGAGAGACAGACAGACAGGGAAAGCGAGACAGGGCGAGAATGGTGTCCTTGAGTGAATCTCTGCAGCGTCTTATTCTGTCACACACAGATTTCCCCCAGAGTACACGTCTGTTCATGTGCTCTCATTAAAATTCATTCCACGTATTGCCTGCTCACGCTGGCAGCGTGCCGGAGGGACCTCCGACTGCCCATCTCTCTCTCTCTCTCTCTCTCACACACACACACCACACACAACACACCACACACAGGTACTCATTGTGAGGGGGGAGTCATTGACACTCTCAGATCTCACTTATACTGTTGACAAACAGGAACGAAACGATGCAACTCCTAACAAGAGAAAGAGAAGTTATATATACAAACTTATACAAAGAGAAAGATACTAGAGACGAGTACATGCTTTTAGTGCATAGAAGTAGTATGCAAATATGGCCACAACCACTGAGAGCATCATATTACAAGAGTAGGAAATCTGTTTCCACAGTAGAATACAACAAGAACCCAAACAAAAATATCATATCTGCAACTTCTTATCAGAAAAATGTTGTGCTTAAACCTCACAGTCACAATTCAGTTATACACAAAGAATTGTGAGACGACTTAAGAATTTTTCTCGCAATTCTCAGTCCTCACAATTTTGACCAAGTTTTTATCGCAGTTCTGAATTTTTATTTCACAATTTAGATTTTGTTTTCTCAGTAATTTGGAGAAACAAAGGTCCAACTTGAGATAAGTCACACTTTTTCTAATTTATTTCTTTTTAAAACTTTTTTGTAAAAAAAAAAAAATAATTTTGTAATTGCAAATATATAAAATTAATTGTGAGAATTCCTATCCCCCCCTCAGAATTGCAATTTTATATCTGCAATTCAGAGTATATATCTCTCAATTTAAATTTTTCTATAGGAATTGTGAGATAAAAAAGTCACAATTGTAATTTTTTTTATTCCATAGTGGAAAAGGGGTCAATATTAAAGAGAAAAGAAAAAAAATACTCCAGTCTTTTGGTTTGTTTTCAAGATATCATTTATTCTGAACACAACAAATCATCACTTGAAATCACATGCATGTAAATCACAGCCTCATTTCAGTAAAATTTGCTTCTTAAAAAATATTAAAGTTGTTCGGTGCAAAGAGCGAAAAACACTGCGGCTACCGGCACCGTAATGATCTCCTGCACCAAACCAGCCAACTTTCACAGAAGAGATCTTGATCCGAAGGGCACAGGAAGTGATGTCATTAAGCCCCATGTACCGCAGGTAGAATCACATGATGCAGAGGTCCAGAAACAAATGACTCCATGAATTAACTTAGCGGAAAAAAAAAAAAAAACTAAATATGGACTAAAGTTTAACCCAAAAGTCAAGAGTAAATATGATGAAAGACTTCAAACAAACTAAACCACCAAGTCATTTTTGGCAGATATTTAAGAAAAATGAAATGAAGGCATCAATATGATTCACATTCCAGCTTTACACAACACACAACTGTGTAGAAAGGCACAAAAAGTACACACACATCCAGAAAAACACACAGCAGCGTCAGACGTGAGCGCAAATGTTTGTAGGTAAGAAATGTCCATTCATAGGAAATATGACTACAAACATTGCTTCTAGAAAGAAGAAATCAACAAAACGATTAGTAAACCTCTCCCAGTAATAGGAGCACAGTACATCCACCTCTTCATTAATGTACCTATTTTGAAAATTCTATAAAACTAAATCAATTTGATCTTAAATATTACATAAATGCTGAACTGGACTTCTGAACTCAAACATTTGAAATGACCAAAATATTTCCTCAAATGTACACTGAAAAAGCTGCTAAAATGCTGTCCGTCTACTGAAAATAAATAAAAAAGTAAATCAAAATAAATTACAGTAATGAACTCGACCCTTTCTTT
>NC_039262.1:2839840-2883066 GCF_003368295.1 Carassius auratus | reverse complement strand
TTGGAGAGTAATTGCTACAACGCCAGCGGAGCAGACGCGTACCAAAGTGCAGCAACTAGAACATAAAGTCATTATGATATACTGTTTTAGAGAAGTTGTTGAATATCCTCGGGAACAGGGCTAAATCTGTACTACCGATAACACTTCCTGTGCTCCGCTTCAGAAATTAGGCTGCTCAATATCAGGCTTCTAAATCCCTGTTTAGCATACCTGGTGGCAGTTTTGCATATTGGCTGCATTACTGTCGCCGTACTGAATGGTATTATCGTGATTGACCGTGAGGTAGGCGAACAAAAGGTGACCCGCACGCCGAGCTGGAGTTCGTGGTTATCATTTCTCTTTATCTACGTGTGCCTGTATCAGATATTAGTATGAGCAATGTCACACGTTTAGTAATGGGTGAAAAACTGTTAGTGCGTGGCAGGGTTATTATGGTAAAAGGAAAAGTTAATCCAAAAAAGAAATTGCTAAATGTTGATTCCACCTCAGGCCATCCAGATGTAAATGAGTTTGTTTTTTATCTGAACAGATTTGGAGAAATTTATCACCACATGACTTGCTCAGCAATGAATCCTCTGCAGTAAATGGGTTCCATCAGAATGAGAGAACAAACAGCTGATAAAAACATAACTATAAGAAATATATCCATCAATAAGGCATTTCACCTTCAAACCATTGCTTCCAGACAAAATACACATCCTGCATCCATAATATTGTGTTTTGTCCATTGAAAACGTCATCTTGTCTGAATCAGGAGAGAGATATGCACAGATCAAGCGAAAACAGTACAAAGTAGAGGGTGGACTTTTTCACTGGAGAAAGAGTTATTATAGATTATAGACTATATTTTGGCTAAAGTTAAAACATTGTGATGCTGCTTTTTGCTTTACAGTTCATTAAATTATGTACTGAAGTGGTGTGGATTTCTTGAGTGTTATTGTGATGTTTTTATCAGCTATTTGGACTCTCATTCTGACGGCACCCATTCACTACAGAGGATCCATTGGTGAGCAAGTGATAAAATGATAGTTTGCCAAAATCCTTACCAAAGAAGACTCAAACTCTTATACTTCTTGAATGGAGGGTGAGGGTGTGTATATTCTCAGCATATTTCATTTCTGGGTGAACTATTCTTTAACATTTAAAAATGACTCCATGCCATGCGCAACCTAGGCTTTTACTAGACGTGATTTTTTTTCTTTAGGAAAAGCTAAAATTCAAACTTAAACCATTAAAGAATACTTTTCATGACTTAAAAACAAATGCTAACTAGTCTAAAAATAATTTTAAGTGTTTTTTTAAATAGTTACATGGCAAACATTTCTCATTTTAATTTTGTTTAGCTTGATGTAGTAAAAAAAAAAAGAAACTTAAAAGAATTAAAAAGTGGAAAAATAAAATAACAACAAAAATAATCAGAATATTATAAAAAAAAAAAATGATATTAAATAACACAGTCTCTAGGGACATGCCAACATGGCTGAAGTACGTGCATGTGTGTGTTTATGGTGTGTGTGTGTGCGAGCCTCACATGAGGAATGGACCATCACAGCGGAAAGACACTCACACACACATATGCCATGACAGATTGTGTGCCATGGAAGCATCACTGCCCCTTAGATCATTTTCAGCCTCTCAGTCAAAAACAGACGGAGAGGAAGAGCTAGTAAAAGCAGGCAGAGCCCTCGGGCTGACAGCACCCCAGCTGTGCTCATTAATGTACAAGCGACGCTTCTGAAGAGCGCATCCAGGTATCGTTTAACTCGCTTTCACATCATGGATGTCCCCGCAGGGAAGACGAAACACAATGAGGTCTCTTTAAAGGAACAACTGACCTGAAAATGAAATGTCTAGAATTATTTACTCACCCTCGTGTCATTACAAACCTTTGTAGTTGTTTTTTATTCCTAAAACATGATGTTGTTCTTATCTAAACCATGACCATTTATAGTGAAGCTTAAGAAGGACAATAAAGCACCATAAAAGTATCATAGTCCATACGGCTTTTAGGCACTACAAGACTTCTACAGTCATGTGACAGAGAGACAGGATGGAATTTAAGTCATTATTCACTGTAGTATAAGGGTTTGTACCAACATTTTCAGTTTGGTTGAAATCTCAATTGTTTCTGCTAGACTGCGAAAATGTTCAATTCAAAGAAAACTGAGAGACTTTTAAATGAAGTCAAGACCCCAGAGCTTCAGAGATCTCGACCTCTGCTCAGATCTGCTACCCTAGACACCAAGCCATGTAGATCTCAACATGAACATTTCAAGTATAACTCTATAATCTTCCTCTGTATCTACTGATTTGTTCTATATTTACATTTGGCAAAGGCATTTTATACATTTTATTGTACATTTTTGTTTTCCCTCTGAAAACAAATGCATCCTTATTAATCATCTTTTTATTCAGCTAGGGAATGTTACATTTATCAAAAGTGAGAGTAAAGACATTTATAAAGACAATTATTACAATTAAAGCAAAATTATAAAACAATCAAGGTCATGTTTCACAAAAATATGTTTTAACTGTTTAAGCACTCAATAATAATAATCATAAATATTTTTTAATCATCAAATCAGAATAATTTCTGAAGGATCATGTGACACTGAAGACTGGAGTAATGATGCTGAAAATTCAGCTTTGCATCACTAGAATAAATTACATTTGAAAACATTTAAATAGAAAACATTGTGATATATTACTAATTGACTATGTTTTTGATCAAATAAAGTGTTTGTAAGCATATAATAGACTAAATCTCTAAGTCTTACCGACCTTAAACTTTTTAACATACAGTTTATATGCATAGTAATCACAATTCATACATTCTATGAGTAACAAAGCCATGACCTGAGTGTTACCAATGAATTCTACTAATGATCTTAAGAGAAACATTGAAACACACTTAAGTGCAGCATAACATGAGAACTCAATTAAGTCTCATGAGCAATGCAAGAGCCATCTGGGTGTCTGTTCTCATGCTCACACACAAAGATGGCCTTCTTAGTGTCTTGTATTCGCACCTATCTGTACGATTGATATGACTGCGCTGACTTACTCAGAAATGTAAAGGAAATCGTAAAATCTGTAGGTTTCAGAGCTGTTGACACAACTACAGGTATCAGTATGACTCAGCCAGTATGCTGCAGATGTGGTCGAGAGTAGACTTCAAACGGACTAGAAAATGCTCTTTCCACAGCAACACAGACGAGGTAAACAGTCTCAGATGGGGTTACTGATGCCTAATTGACTTCAGTACATCTGCAGTTCCACTTGCTTGGCTAAGCGTTCATAAGCAGTTTGAAGGCATTAGTGAAGTTCACCAACGTTGAGGGATGTTCGACTGTTCTTTATGCAAAAAAAAAAGGGGCGCATCTGTTGCAACAGAAATATAAACAAATATGAAATGAGGTGGATGATGAGATTATCCTAATCCTTGTTTGTAAATAACTTTGATTGATTTACAGTCGTGGTCAGAATTATTGGCACCCCTGGTAAATATGATCTAAGAAGGCAGTGAAAATAAATCTGCATTGTTAACCATTTTGATCTTTTTTTTTTTAATCACAATGGGGGGAAATATCATTATGACATAAATGTTTTTTCTCTAATACACATTGGACACAATTAACGGTACCCTTTTATTCAATGCTTTCTGAAACCTCCATTTGGCATAATAACAGCTCTGAGTTTTGTCCTATAATGCCTGATGAGGTTAGAGAGCACCGGACAAGAGATCAGAGATCATTCCTTCATCCAAAATCTCTCCAGACCCTTCAGATTCCAAGCTCCATGTTGGTGCTTCTCTTCAGTTCACCACACTAATTTTCTTCAGGGTCTAGGTCAAAGAACTGGAAAGGCTATTGAAGAAGCTTGGTTTTGTGCCCAGTGACCCATTTTTGTGTTGTTTTTAAGGTTTCCTTTTTACGGTGGCCGAGGGAGCTCAACACATTGCAAATAGAAAAAACTAATAAAATAATTCATCAGTTAAACGTGCTGCAAACACAACCAAAAAAAAAAAAAAAAACACACTTCAAATAAACATCTTTATTTGTTTGCATTGTGAGAATTTGCAGCACCTGCTGTCAAACTGATGAAGATGTTTTCTTGATTTGCTGGTGCTTTTTCTATTTACATGTGTTTTTCCGAATTTGCCGCATGTTGAGCTTTCTCGGCCACCGTATTTTTTGGATTATTGTCCCAATGGCTCATTACAAGATTTCTAACAGAGTCTGTTTTTTTTTTTTTATCTGTTGTTATTTGATCAAATCAAAGATGCCATGAATCTAAACAAGTTGTCCAGGTCCTACAGCAGTATATTTCATTGTACACATGGGGTAATTTTTATCCCTGTGTGCACCAAACCCATCTTGAGTGTTTGTTGCTAAAAAGCTAATTTGGCCATAGAAGCAAGTCGCATTTGAAGTTCCAGTCATGTCTGACAACATTTAAAATATTTTGGATGGCTGGTTTGAGACTGTCCCATTGACTGCCAAGTAAGTTACACTGTCGAGGTCCAGAAAAGTATGGTAAGCTTCATCAGAATTGTAAATCTTTTTTACTATTGAACTACCATCAGTAACGTTATGAAGCAATGAAAATACTGTTTGTTAGCGAAGAAAACAAAACAATTCAACAATTCCTTTGCTTTAATTCAATTGCCTAAGCTCTTCTGTGTCAGCCGCGCCACAAGGATGCGCTGTTTTCTTTCAAATCAAAGCATTATACATGTAGAAACAGTGCATCCACTGGCGCGACTGTCAAAGAAGAGCGTAGGCAGTTTGAGTGATGTAGAGAGACAGAGGAGACTGTTGACAAAGGAATTATTGAATAAAGTCGTTCTTCTTTATATCTTTGCTTACAAACAGTATTGTCGTTGCTTCATAACATTATGGTTGAACCACTGAAGGCAGATGGACTATTCTGACGATGTCTTTCATACTTTTCTGGACTTTGACAGTGTAACTTACTTGGCAGTCCATGGAACAGTCACAAGCCTCCCAGTTTTCATCCAAAATATCTAACATTGTGTTCCCAATACGAACAAAGGTTTTACGGGTTTGGAAAGACATGGGGGTAAGTGATTAATGACAAAACCTTCATTTTGCATTGGAGTATCCCTTTAATTATTGCCCTGGTGGTGGAAATGGGAATTTTCACAGCTCTTGCTCTTTTCTCAAAGTCTAATTTGTGAAGTTCAATTATCATTTGTGGCAGAAATATATTTTTTGTTTGTTTTTTTCATTTTGATGGATGATTAAGGGAGTTTGGCCTTTGTTTTCCCTCCTATTTATATTAATGTGTAACAGGAAGCCATGACTTGATAATTTCATGTTCATAATCAACCTGGAGTGCTCAAAATTGTAAATGTGAATGGGAATATACTTCACAGATATTTTACTCATAAGAATTTTTAGGGGTAACAATAATTGTGTCCAACATGTATTAGAGAAAAAGGTTTATATCATAATGATATTTCCCTTGATTTTAAATAGTTTTAGTTCAAAAAAATTATTATTTTAAATAAAAGATCAAAATCATTAACAATGCAGATTTATTTTCCCAGCCTTCTTTGATAATTTTTACATATAATTCTGACCACGACTGTACCTGCTAATGCAGGCATCTCAGACGAAGGCTGTAGCCAATGACAAAAAATAGATTTTTTATCATGAGATTACTTATATCAATATTTATCATTATTTACCTGCTACAGAAATAATAAGGATCTTTATCGCAGTGTATAATATGACAAATCCGTTCAAAGCTATTGATTAGCATACTCTCGGGAAGCGCAGGACCCCTGGAAGTAAGCATATTCAAATCTGCTATCATTGCTCCTGGGAACAGAGAAATGTATGCATGCATAGAGATTCTCAAGATGACGTCAATGCAATGGTGATTGACTGAGGGCAGCACAACAACACATACAGGACCCAATTCATCACTAGTGACTAACTGAGATATGATGTCAAAGACAGGAGAAACATAAAAGCCAATTTCATGCTTTTAAGAGCCTGCAAAAAATAATATTTAAAAAATTTCTTCTTGATGCAACATCTAATATTATATAATGAAAGATGCGAATGACAACAATTAAGTTTAGTAAACAAAAACTAAACTTGAAGGTTGCAAAAAGGGGTTTTATACATAATATGTTTTGGGCTATTTTAGGGCTTATTTTATGACCAGAAACCAACATTTTCAGAATGATTGGGGAACTAAAAATGGCTTTTTAAAAACCCATTAAAGATGTTTTTGGTGCAGTTACAATTCACCAACAGGGCCTAAATATATCAAGCTAAACAGCAAATCCTTTCTGTAAATACTAAAAACGAAAAACAATAAATTAATAAAAATACCACATAAAGTATAAAATGATACTAATAATAAAAATGTTATATTATATTTAGATGTTATGTTATGTTTTTTTATTTTATTTTGATCTATGCTAAAATGAGGAACTTGGCAGTAAATCTTGGCAATAAAACTGTGTGTGCCAAAAAATGCATCGTAAAACAGCAAAGAAACACCTGGCCACATTACAAGTTGAGGCAAAAAGTACACTGTTCCTTAACAAACTTTATTTTTCATATCATGATAATGAACAATAAAGTTATTAGATAGAATTATCTAACAATAAAGTAAAATATAGTTCACAGTTTTAGGCTTGTCCTGTTAACAGCAACCATGCAACAACAAAAAAACATGCAAAACAAAAAAAAATGCACATTTCAGGTATTTCCCCTTCATGAGGAAATACCAGCGCGTAAAAAAAAGCCTGACGTTACGAAATCTCACCCCAATCAGTTTCTGTTTACAACCCTAAAATATGAACATAGAGCCGAAACAATGGAGCCTCAAGCTCGTAAATGTCCAGCAATTTGTGGTTATGTAAGACAAGCAGACTGAAAGTGCCAGTGTTTGCATTTCCTGTAATCTGAGTATCCGTTCACTCAAGCATGATGGATGCCAATCTTTACTGTGGTCAGCCCTGGCAGTGTCAGCACTCGCTATACGCCCCGAAGAGCCTGCATGTTCCACCAGGTGAACACGCTTGTATTTTATTGCATTCTTCTGGTGCTATGGATTTAAAGAACAACTGCACAACACTGCAATTGCATAGGACGCTCTGAGAATAATGGAAGTAGCAAGGTAAAGCAGGGCCGCTCAATGCTTTGTGGAAGATTGTCTTTCATTGCATCATACTGTTTGGAGGACAGCGCTACAATGTCATCAAGATATGGCTGCAAGCCAAGAAAAAAAGCTCCCCTAAATATCTATCTAGGTTGCCTGATGTGCCGGCACTCTTACCTGTTTATAAAGGACGCCATTGTTTTACCATAATTAGGTTGTGCATTAAATCATCTCTAAAGACTGGGGGAAGTTAATAAAATTTACAGACTTTGGCAAACAGTGATGTTATGATCTGTACACAAAAGAGAAGATTTAAAACACAAGCTGTAAAAAAGAGAAAATAAATAGAGTCAATATTAATTCCATGCTGTCATTACCTTGTAAAACCAGGACAGTCATTTCAACAGTAAATGCACCAAAAACACTGACAATGGCTTTTAATATTCTCTGCATTTTGAGATGGTTTTGTTTTTGTCAAAATGTTCTCAGGTGTCCAGATATAATGCTTTAAATACAAAGTCATGCACTACTTCGAACTGAACTGAGAATGCTTTTATACATTTACGGAATTGAATTACGGAATTTGAACAAATGCAAAACTAAAAAGTAATTTTTTATAGAAGTATGGTTAGAGTAAAATTAATCTTCTATGACTGTACATTTGAACTAGTAAAACAGCTCATCTCAACAAACGTTTTATGAGTTCAACTTCCTATTAGGGGTGTGGCCAGTTTGATGTAAAAATGAACACTCATGAACTGCAAACCAATTCTTAAATTCTGAATTATGCAAAACCCAGTCTACAAAATGCTCAGACTGTATGTCACAGTCTTCCAGCCTCACTCAAGCACTGCTGCAGATGACAGGCATGGCTGTGCCAGGAACCCGCTGTGGCATGCTGCTGATGTGTTTCCTGTATGGCACTGGCCTCTGGACACAGAGATGGCTTTCTCATTTTGTCCTTGACTACAGATTATGGGGAAACAAGTGCCAGGCCGCAGCATGAAATGCCTTGCAGAGCAACAAAGACACTGCAGGAGACATTTGGAGAAACCATGTCATACTGCATGAGCTTGTGCATGTCTGGTCTCTCCAAACATGCATGAGCATAAATGTACCAAAAAGATCTCCTCCAACCTCCATCTTTCAGCAGTCTCATTGATTTTAAAGCAACACTGTAAGATATTTTGAGCATAAAACATATGGGCCTCTGCTATCAATTGCAACAGACAGTAACAGAGTGCATAAATAAGCAGGAAACATGTTTTAAGTTTGCAGCACAGAAAATCAACAATTAAAATATGCAACTTTTGAAAGCACAAAAAAAAAAACCATTAAACATGTTCTCATGAAACTGATGATAGAATCACTTACATGCAAAGTTAAATCCAGTCTTTTAGCTAAGTAACTTTACTACTGGAAGGGACAATAAAAGTAGATTCAACAGTGAAGTAGGCCTAATGTGAAGCAGACTCCGCCCACAGGAAGTTCATCTGCCTAGAAAAGTGCTTTAGGAAACTAAAAACTAAAACTAAAACTAAAACTTTAGCTTTACATTAATGTTTTTAAAACCTCTGTCCTGCCAACCAGCTAGGTTAGGTTCATTCATAGACGTTTCCTCAGCTATAACTTACCATTCACCCTGTGATGAAAATGATGGTGGTGGACATTTTATTCATTTTTATTATTACTATTCATTTAGATATTAAATTTTTTTTTTTTTCATTTTATGCATCCTAAACACATACATTTATATACTTTTTAAAATTCAATTGTTATTTGATTATTATTTATATAATTTTATTTAATGACTTATTCAAAGTAATTAGAATTATATAATGAATATGATTAATTTTATTTAACAATTTTTTTAAACTAGAAAAACAGCTTGTTTTGGCAAGCTTTCTATGTTGGCTTGACATAGCTGAACAAATACCTAATTATTATTTTATTTTATAATTAAAAATAATAATACACAAATTATCTTGAATTTTGTATATTTTTTATGTAATCCACACTTTAGATTATAATAAAAAATGTGTGTGTGTATATATATATATATATATATATATATATATATATATATATATATATATATATATATATATATATATATATATATATATATTAGTATTTTCATATTTTAAGATAAATGAAACCATTAAAGCTGCATAAAACTTGAAGGCATGGAAAAAATATTATATAACAAAAAGAAAAAAACTTTAAATCTGTTCATTTTAAAAAAATAAAAACCTCAGGGACATAAAAGTGCCTGTATTTGTCTGCTGTAATTGACAGCAGGCCACACATGTTGCATACAGCCATTAAGTTAAAAATAATAACCCTTACATTTTCTTGAATTGGGATAGTTTCCATGGTTTTTGTTGAAGTTGTAAAACATGAAGTCAACATCCAAGTAGGATTTAGTATTTTAGTCTGCACTGGTCCGATCACACTGCTCTCTATGGGGTGTGTCTCTCTTTAATCCACTGCATACAAGACAAAATGCTATTTTTTTTTTTTTTTTTTTTTTTTTAGTTGATGAGTTACTGTCAGCAGGTCTACATATTTACATTGACTCTTCTTAAGGAATAATGCACCCAAAAATGTAATTTTGTGATCATGTACAGACCCTCTATGCAGTATTATTAGTTTCTGTGGAAACATTCTGAAGACCTCTCGTATTTCTTTAAAAGGTTTGTTTTTGAATCATCTGACTATCTCGATTTTTTTAATTATCCCAGCTGCACCCTAAAGGCATCTTGGGTTCACCACTTAAATAATCTCCACATGTTCAAACTTGACTCACATACTCCAAATAGCCTCTTTTCAGCGAGATATCGACTGTAGATAGCTTGTTTCATTGCTGTAAATAACAATTAGAGGCATTTGTGCTTACACAACAGGATTGCTGTCATGCTGTGCGCTTGCATCTGAGCACTCTCAGTCGACATTGCAGCCGATGGGGATTCCTGTTTGGACGTGTGATATAGGTCACTGGCAAAGCTGTGTGGAGCACTAGCCACTCAATATGGTTCGGTACGTGTCGTTTTGTCCATGACCCACTTGCAGATCGAAGGAACACAGTGTTCCCCTATCGCTCCAGTTGCTATGGTAACACGGCAGGAGAGAGACGCAGGCTGTGGACATCATGTATGCTGCCAGGCAGGGATGTGTGCATGAGGAGAGTGACAGAGGAATAGAGACCACGAACACACAGAGATCAATACATCTGCATGGGAGTAGATTTATGAAATCCCAAGAGGGGAATCCAGAACTCCCATTCATAAAAAAAGGGAAAACCACAGTCGTACATGCCAATTAGTGCTTCAACCAAAAGAGACTTTTCTGCCAGTGTAGAGAAGTAAAAGCAGCCACACATATAAATTAAGGCTTTTCCACTCATTTGAATGGGGCAGAGCAGTTAGGACCAAGATCCAAGCTCCAGAACATCAGAGGAGTCCTTAACCCTGTAAAGTCTGACATATGAAATAACATTTTTTGTGTGTGTGTGTGTGTGTACTGAAATGGATTACTAAACCTACAGACAATATATATTAAAAAAATAGCATGTGTTTTTGTTCAATATCATATTTGATACACCAGGCATTTGTGGTTCATGAATAACAATTCTGATAGCTTCTATTATGTAGTACATCTAAAAGAGAAAATTGAGGATGTATTCATTAAGGCTAGGTATCGATTCGATTCGATTTTGATTCGCAAGCTCTCAATTCCAATCGATTTTTGATTTGATTCTTGATCTTTTGATTACATTCAGTGAATATAGTTTAAATACAAATGATATTGATATTTCTTTAAAAAAAAAAAGTACAGTAAACATCAGTAAACAAATGGTGAATTAATAAAAAGAAATTAAAAACCACAGGCCTGTATTATAAGCCTATTCTTTTTTTGTATAGCTTCCTTTTTTAAACAATAATAGGGCCTTATAAAATGTTCTTATTACTTCTGGTAATCAGATGAAGGCATAAAACATTAAACAATTTAACCTAATCAAATGAAAATTAAACTCTTTTATTTATTTGACAAAGTGCTGCACAACAGAGGTTTACTGTTAAAATTAAAAAAGAAAACAAATGTGATTATTTCTTTAAAAATAAAGATTTATTCATATTTATTAGTAGTAGTAGTAGCATTGTTGTTACATTGAGTCGTAAGACTACTAAATAGTTAGATATTTCTGACACAGTTTCCACACGTTAAACTAAACTTTTATTTTGAAGGGTTGCCGTGAGGAACTTGCAGCTCCTGTGTATGTGATATGATGGTAGTTTTGTCAAATTAAATCATAAAATGCTAATGAAGTGACTATCAGGGAATATGGAGATGATATCATCATAGTGAGATAACAGAGGCTGAAAACGCTGTGAGCATTGTCCACGCTTTAGTAAGTGTGTAGTAAACAATACAGTGCGTCGCACCCTCCACAATTCATTCATTCGTTGTGGAAATGGAGCCTTTATGCATGGTCAAATGCTTCCGCAGATTTGTAGTATTACTATAGAATTATACCTGAGCAATGCAAATCATGCATAATCCATGCATCTATTCAAAGTGACTTAAAAAAAGTAAAATGCCACAAAAACATTCTTTAATTTATTTTTAATAGCTGTATGTCTGTGGATTTACTGTATATATTAGGAATGGAGAACATTTGTTTGCATTTGCGTTGTGTTTTCACTGCATATCAACGGATATGGAGCACTTTAATCAATGTCTCAGCTTATTAAAAAGCATAAAGCAAACAAGCCATGTGTTCTGGTTTAATCTCCATGTACTCTTTATGGATTTCAGCGTATATTGACTTTGAGTCACTGTTCATCCTTCTCATGTGGATTTTCTGAATACATTTGAATGTAATCACTCCAGGTCTGATGGTGAACTGCTTACCATGCATTCTCTCTGGGAAGGAAGTCTCGTCCCACCGGAATACCGATCAGCTACATTGCACCTGTTGTCTATGCTGAGACATCATCTTTATGGCTGATTAGAGTGGTGATTACTTCCTGATAGTGTGGACCGTTGGGTTTGCTGGAGCTGGTTCCACTGCAGCTCATTAGAAGAAGGCCAGTGAAGTCTTACTAAGCAGAACTTGCAGAAGGATTGGACTGCAAAGTGCAACCAGCAGCAAAAACAGAAGAGAAAGAAGAATAAAACATTTTGATATGACGTTTTCATCTTTGTTCTTTAATCTTCGTCTTTCTCAAGTGTATTTTGTGTGAATTGTGTTTGTTTTTTTGCACCATAAACAGTTGCTATTTATTTATTTTTTGTTTTTATTTTACTGTAGTCATTGCAAACAATTCTGGGAATATTTATGTATGTTGAACAGAAACCAAAAAGTATATGATACATTATAGAATTTTATACACACAAACACAAAACCAGTAATGCTAAATTACATTTTAGGGCATTTAGTTGAATTTCTTATGCTTTCTGAGTCTCTTTTAAAGTATTGATAGTAAAAAAAAAAATACAATTCATATATTCAGTTATACAATTCCTGCTAAAAAGCTAAACTAATTTAAGGGTAAATATATAAATCTGCTGTCTTTATTTATTTGTGAATGTATGTTGTTACATGTCTATTAGTGTGTTCCCCTGTGAACTAGTTTTATTTTGTTTGCTCCCCTACAAATATTCTCAGATTTCCCTTAGTCGGTGTCCGTTCTGTTGATCTCCTTCATCCTCGTGTGTTTGTACCTCACAAACCCTTCAATCAGATCAATGTATGTATTATATTATTTGTGAATTCTGCATATTTCAGTCTCTAGCATTTCGCTTAATTGAATGGACTGGAATGATAAAGTATGTCTACAAAGAACATCAACATCTTTTACCTGCATTTTAATTAAAGCAACTCTCTCAATACTGCATTCAAGCAGTGCATTTGATCAATTGCTGTGAAATGAATCAGTGACCTCGACATTGCTAGCAGCATGTTCTACCAGCTACAAGAAAAAAAAAGTGCATAAAAAAGCCACCATAAAACCTATTTAACAAAGAATAAATGAAGTTTTTCTTGTGCCCAAAGCTGCACAGTCTCCACAGTTTGAAGGCATAAGGTGGGTGGTGCATAAACTATATGTCATTCTCAAAATAGCTGTAAATGAACGCTAAGGCTGTAATCAGAGAGCCTTACTAATTAATGAAACATGAAGGCAAAAAGGACCCCAAGCAGATTGTGACCTCAAACCTCCTCCGTTGTTACAAACTCTCAGTGGAAACACAGACTATGCACAGCGTGACACTTTTCTGGGGTTTGGACTCAAGGGCATCCTTGGATAGCACACAGACACATGGTGAAGCACCCATCCAGTGGGATTTCTAGGGATGAGTCATCCTCATTAATGGTTTGGGTGTTTGGGAACATCCACGCAGCCGCAGAAACACTCATGCACGATCCGTCTTAGGCGGGATTCCCCTCTCTGCATGCCTACCAGAAGCCTAGCAGCCATGCAGTGCAGCGGATGAAGTCCACAACGCTGTTGTTTCAGGTAGTTCATCTGCGCGATGAGTCATCGACCGTATGGGCTGGTCATGCACACATACTCAATCGCTATTGCATGGCAGAGATGAACTGTGCAATAATAAGAACATTCAATCAAAGGTTAATGCGATGCATACTTTTATTCATGGAACATACCGCATCCTTGCCACATCTGCAGTAGTAGCTGTCATTTCTTTACACATTACCGGCACATATATCAGAGAAGTCGATAAGAGCCCTGGAGGCATATAGATGGGCTGGTTTTCACAAAGCTATTATTCTGCTGCAGCTCCTTGACATCACTGACATTGGGTTTGTCCTGGTTTATGCTTCCCCAGCCTCTAACGTTAACACATCTGAAAGGTTTTGAATAAGAAGACACGTTTGTATTGGCATGACATATTTCATTAGCTGTTCAGGCCAAACCATATGCCACCAAATGCTGCCAATTTCCTGGGAGGAGCACTGCATTAAGATTAATGTCATGCCTGCAAACATGCTAGATAACTTAATGAAATATAAAAATACAAAAAGGATTTGTTTGAAGGATAGGTTCATATTAAGGTTTTATCATATATATATATGAACAGTTCAGATGCAAAAGCCTCTAAGTGCCATCTGAAATTTTCATCTAAAATTAGGATTTTTATCAGGCTCCTATATTTATATTCAGTTATTTCACTTTACTAGCCTGGGAAAGGACCTGCACATCACAATTAAAGTAAAATGACTCAACCTAAGCATAGGACCTTGATAAAAATCCTAATTTAGATGAAAATTTCAGATGGCATTTAGAGGTTTTTGCATCTGAACTCTTCATATATATATATATATATATATATATATATATATATATATATATATATATATACACACACACACACACACACACACACACACACACACACACACACACACATGTTGCATCATTGTTTCTATTTAAAGTAGATGCATGCATCTCTGCTGTCTAACAAAATTACCTGTGCTCTCACATCATCAGGGATACAGACTTCAACTAAAAACAACCATGACAACATGCTCATTGCCACGGCAACCCGACTCATTGAGCTGCAGAGAGCAAGTTCGCCTAATGAGGGATACATAGTGTTCCCTCTCTGCTCGTGGCTGCCGCACATAGTACGATTCACACCGCACCTGTTGATTTAGACAGACATGACAGCAGACAGCTCACGTCTCAATTAATTCACACATGCACTAGACTGACTGCATCCACAGTACAGCATCTATTTCAAACTTTTCTTTGTTCTCTCAGCGTTTGTCATTGCGTTTCAGTGCATCGTTTAATCTAGGATGGCAGGGAGACCCAGAGGAAAACTGTAGAGATTGCTCTTTCATAGCTCAGGAGACTTCATGGAGTCCTGAATTACAATATGCATCAGCTTTGTCTCCGATGCGTCTACATTTCCTTAATAAACACACAAAAATGAGCTTCTTACATTTGGCAGATGCTTTTATCCAAAGCTCTTTGCATTAAGTGGATTCAATAGTCATAATTATGACATAGAAAGTCAAACTTATTAGATACACTGTTAAAAATTTGAGATGAAATTACAAAATTATGAGATAAAATGCAAATTAAGAGAAAAAAATATATAATTATGAAATAAAAAGTAAAATTTGTAGTATACTAAGTTGCAATTCTATATAAAGTCCAAATTATGGCATACTGTAGACAAAAAGGCAAAATTAGGAGATAAAAACTAATAATAATTAAATAAATTCAATGTTTTATATACTTTGTTACATAAACTCATATGGCTAATATACTTAAGTTACATTTATATATGAAATCTAAATTATGACATACTAAGTCATAATTGATATTTGCAAAGGACAGAATTATGAGATAAAAAATGATAATGACATAAAAAGTCAAATGTATTACAGACTAAGTTACAATTATAAAACAACAAGTTATTTTAATAACTTCATACTTTTAAGTCATACTTTTGACTGTGATGTAATAATTGGGTCAAAAAATTATTTGGTAAATCTAATAATGACAAAGTCCACATTATGACAAATCAAAATTATGATATAAAATGTCAAATATGACAAAAATTGTCAATTTCTGCCTTGGCATCTCATAATTTGATATTTAGTTATGACTGTCATACTTTTTAATGTTCATACAATAATTGCAAAAATTATGCTTTAGTAAATCTAATTATGAACTTCAAACAAATCAAAATGAGAGAAAAAGTCATAAATATAACAACTCACTTTTTAATTCCATTATAATACCTCATCATTTCAACTTTTATTTCATAATTTTGACTTATTCCATAATTCTGACTTTTAGTCATAATTTCTACTTTTTATGCCATAATTAGATTTACCAACACATTATTTATTTCTTATGTAATAGAAATGGCATCCATAGATTCGAACCCAAGAGAAATTCAAAAGATGGAGCTATAAAAATGATATTTGTGTTTATATGGAGCCCACTGATTACATGCTTTGGTAAATCTGAGAACAGTTTGAGCCATTATCAAGACCTTTTCTGACCTTCCAGAGGAGACATTTCTGAGATTACTAGGGACTTTTGAAACTTAAATGTAAGCAGATTTCTCTATTTATTCTAACTGCTTTGGTGACACAACTGTGATTTTTCTCAGTATAGGTTTTTGAAAAATCTCAAGAGGATGGGTGCAGATTTTCAAGCTTTTCAAGCTTATATGAGCGAACGCTACCTGAAGTAGCGAGAGATTGATATCTGCAGTAATTTGAGTGGTTTTCTGCCCGGCACAAGACGTGGCATGAAGTCAAGCCTCATTACAAGTATTAGTCAAACATTTATGCCTGCTGTTGGAAAGATCAAAAACTGATTTACTGTTTCTCTACTGGAAGGCATTACTGATAATTCAACCACCATAAACAACTTAGAAAATAATACGGTCACAATGCAACAATAGCATTTACGTCTCTTAGTCTTTTTTTAACCGTGCATGACCGTAATCATGCTTTCCTCCCCCACATGCACAGATGATGTCATCGCAGGCAGAAAGCAGGGGTTGTGATTATTTTGTTTATCACAGTAGATATTATTCATATTTTGATGTATTCCTCTACAGTTACTGTAAATGACCGTCGAATTGGCCTTTTGAAATCATTAATGAAACGCCCGAATCTGTGCAAACGGTGCAATGGTTTTGACTTTGCCAGATCATCACAATTTCAAAGTTAATGGAATTTCAAGGAAATCCTTCAAAATTGGGGTAATCTGTGATATCTAAATCTTTCCACTAAAACCACCCTAGGCGGTTATGACTTGGCAGTCAAAAGAGGGAAAGGATAACAAGCAGCAAACATGTTTGGCATTAACACCAGAGAGAAAACCGCATCTTCTGCTGGATATCACCTGCGAGACAAATGCTGCTAAAGCAGAACATGCAGGCATGAAATTTTGGAGACATAAAAGAGAGCAAGACATCAAAATGGTTTTGTTGCATTGTATATACTCTTGGCTTGGCTATTTAGAAAATTATTTAATTGATTTTTCTTTTCTTTTTTTGTATTCGAGTACAGAACTGTCACAAGTGACAGCGAATCATTTATTCTGCAACAATGCAGTACAACAACATGGTTGGCAAACAAATGAGGCAAACATCCAATCTGTCTGGGTTTATACACAGGCCAAGGTGTAAAACAGTGGGGAGTGACAGTGAACTTGAAAAAAGTGCGACTTTATGAATAAGTTAGAAGGCAAACCTCAGCTGTTGACCTTCTGATGTACTCAATCCTCAGATGCTGTCTATTTATTCCTGCTTGAGCAAAGTTCACATCACCATAGAAGAAAAACTGTGCATTTAGAGCATGCAATATAGAGTCACGGCACATGGTTTCTTGATCAAATCCATTTAAGTTTAAAAGAGATGCGTTTATTCTAAAGATTTGCAAATTAGGTCAATTAGGTGTCATAGTTCTTTTAGATTCAATATCCAATCACTGTAAACGATTCTGAATATCTGGCCACAATAACTAATTCAAAGGACTGTTCTGTCTTAATTTCAAACGTTAGTGCAGCATAGATCAACAAAAAGCCTGTTAGCTAATGTAAAACTAAAGGAATCTTTTGTGTAGTGGAAAACAACAGTTTTAACACACTTGTACAATTACAATAGAATACAGGTGAAATGCTATTAAAAAGAGCCAAGCAAAAGATGCCGAGATTTTTATTTATTTAATTTTTTTCATACGGACAGGTAATTTCATATAAAATTGGTGTGTTATATTTTCTGCCACATATTTTTTTTACATAAAATGGATAAAAAGCCCGGAAATTGGCAATTTACATTTTAAATCTGCTTCAGGTGAATAGCCCAGCTCCAATTTTTTTTTGTTTCAGAAATACTAAAGAATTATCCATCTTTCTACTATATATAAAAAAAAAAAAAAATTATAAAATAAATATATCTGTATTTTTATTGAAATAAAGAAAGAATACAAATTAAATTAAATTAAATTAAATTAAATTAAATTAAATCTACGGTTTTACCCATTACCTGAATGGACATTTTATAAAAATATTGGTTTATAATATTGCTAATGATATTAGCATTTTATTATTGTATGTATGATTAATATTATTAAAACATGTTTTTAGACTATGCTCTTAGAAAAAGGTACAAAGGCTTCAAAAGGTATTTACCATTTAGGTACAAATATATAATTTTAAACTACTTATGTGCAACCTTTAGGGGTAAAAAGGTATCGTCCCAGTGACAACTTTGTACCTTTTTTCTGAGAGTGTATTTTGCCTGTGTCATGTAGGCATTTGGTGCTGTGGACGTTATTGTGTCAACAAATATCACTGACGAGTCTATCTATTACCTTGTTTCAGGATTATTTTCATGAAAGCTCTATTCAAACACACAGAACGGGATGAGCACATGACTACAGAGGCAGTGTTTCACCCAGCTGCTTACACAAGTAGGCAGAATCTGACCACGTTACGCAATGCCCCACGGAAAGGGCTAACCTGTCCATGCCAGAGCACTTATTTTAGATGTGTAAACCCTTCTCATGGGAACACAGTCATCTCCCATGAGGCAGCTGTTTGGCTGAGGCCTTGGACCCCTTCAGAGAGAGCGAGTGTCTGGCTGAATTGTGTGGCTGAGAGCAATCTATGGAGAATACAGAGCCCAGCATGTGTTTTATATGAAGGCATATCCGGAAAGATCAGACCTCAACCACGGGGTATTTTTGAGCTTGAGGTAGGAGGAGGGATAGAGAGAGAGAGAGAGAGAGAGAGAGAGAGAATATAAGAGTCCTAGTGGATACTAGCATGCTGCTTACTGCATACATGTGCACTTTACACCGACTGCTTCCTACTTTTTTTTAACACAAGTCATAATTATAACTTTTTATTTAATAATATAATTTCTTTTGGTGTCTTAATCTTATATTTTGCCACAAGTTTGGCTTTTCTAATGACAAAGTTGTTTTTAAGATTATAAATAAAAAAATTTAAATGCCACAAATTTTTTTTCTGTTTAGAATTTTGAGTGATAATGTTTAAGGGCCATAAATACAACCTTTTATCTCAAAATTTGCATTAAATTATTTCCAATTTATTTGCAATGTTATGTGACTTAATTACTTACTGCTTAAAGTTTTCTTTGCACTGTGTGCTGTATGGACACTATAAAACAAAGAAACGGTAAAAGTACAATATAATAGTAGTATAATGTTCCAAACAAAACAAATGCCAGTGAGAAACAAACAGAAAGGAAGACTGCTTAATGCATACTGCACATACTGAATGCTGCCTAATATTATTGAAAAATAGCAGAACTAATGTACATAATATATACTGCAGACATATTAAAAGTAGTATGCTAGTATGCTATTCCAAAATAGCCAGGGTCTAGGAGCCACTGAGGGAAAGCATCTGGACACCCTCCAGCGCCTCCCTTTGCTAACCAGGCATGAAATTCCTGCGGCAGCGAGCGAAATGAAAGAGTGTGTATGTTTGTGTGTTTTCAGACAAATATAGAGGAAGAGAGAGAGAGGGTGCCCCATACACAACAAGCACAGAGGAGGGCAACGTATAATCATAATGACCGAGCTGAGAGGACGTGGGATGATGCAACATAATGAACATAAAAGCAGGAATGCAGGGAGAGAGAGAGAGAGGTAAAGAGGAGGACAGGACGAAACTTAATGGCTTTTCCATGCGTCAGGAATGTGCTGACAAACTTGTCTCCTCAAATTAAAACACAAAGAGACAAAACGGAGAACATGCACAAACACATGGCTGATAAAATCACCTGGCACTGGAAAACACCAATTAACAAGCATGGCTGGTGTTCGGCTCATGACCTCACCGTTGCATGCCTATTCAATGAGTGCTGCGCGGTTATTATGACTGAAACATACACAGGTCCCACTTTATATTAAGTGTCCCTAATACCTGTGGTAACTAAATGTGTACATACTATGTAACCAAAGTGTAAGTACTATATGATGAAATAATGAATAAAAATAAGTCACAAACCACAGATGTGTTTTATATTTTGTACATGTTTTGTAAACGCTGCTCATTGCACTAAAAATGTATGTCAGGTTGTGCACATTTCATAGAAAATTATCAGTATGTGCAGATTATGTTTTATATACTGCACACTACTTTTACAAAAATGTAGTTGAATGTATATTTTATCTAGAAGTACCTATAGCCATTAAGAAATAGCCATTAAGGTTAAATGCATTGCATTGTGGGATGCAGTGTGCTCTAGTTTAGATACAGCACTTTACAGCAATTTTAATAAGCCATCTGGGGATTCTGTACTCCATATAGAAAAGCAATTTGCATTCTGTGAACTGTACAGTATGTATATTGCATACTACTGTTTTGAAATGCAATTTAAAGCCTATATTATATCTAAAATGTGCATGCAGTGGGTTACAGTATAGATATAGTCAATTAATTTACGTATTTGTAAATACAAATTTTAGCAAATGTAGTCATCCAGGTATTTAAAGCACATAGAAATTCACACACTGTGCACAGTATACTTACGAACTGCAGAAACAGTAAGATATAATGGTGTATTATTCTGAACATATCAAATATCTTTCAACTGCAACTGATTTCATGCAGTTGCACCTGGCATGAACTTTAACTGAAGGTTATCTGACAGAGCGATATGCATTAATCGCCACACTTTTGTGAAGTATCGATGGTGCGATCAGTCTTCTTGATTGGCTGAAGATCAAGCAATCAATGATAACGCAACAGAAAGACGAGTTATTCAAGGGCAACAAAGGGAAACCTGAGCCCTCAGGATGATCAAACGGACAATATTAGACTTGTCTAGCTAATAATATTGACAATATCTATTCCAGGATATTGAGATCATATCCAGTGCCGCAGGTTCATTGATATAACACTCGCTCCATTCATGACTGCAGTATGACTCCTGTTTGGTGAAGGTTATTTTCATATCTGTGGTCATCCAAACTCTACTTTCACTGGTGTGACTACCTTAGGATTAATCACACAAGAGGAACTGTGTGACTTCAAAACCGTACCACAATCACATCCATATTAATGATAAAATATAGAAAGTATTAAATTAAAAAAAAAAATACTACAGAAAATACTATACCATAGGCAGTTTTTGTACCAGGGGTTAAACTGCATTGAAACTTTTTTTCAACTGTCTACTAAATTTTTTTTTTTTTTTTTTTTTTTTTGCAATTTACCCCATACTATTACCAGACTTTCAATCTTTTAAAATATTTTATATTTGACCCTCATACCATCCAAATAATTTCAATCACATTCACAATATACAACAAATTCATACTAAAAATATTAATTAATACTTTTATGATGGATTTTCAATCAAAAACTATGATTATCTAAAGATAAAGAGAAATTACTAAAAAAATAACAATATTCAATTATTTTTAAAAGTATTTTTTTTTTTTTTGCCTCATGCCATTTCCAGACTTTTAATCTTAAAATATGAAAATCCATCATAAAAACATTAACATATTTTTTTATGTTGCCTTTTTGGTATTTTATCCTTATACTATTCAGGAGACATCCAATCTTAAAAAAAATAAATAATAGAAAGCTAACAAAAATCAAGGTAAACACCAGAAATTATTATTGTGTTTCATTCCCAATCAAATTCTGGTAACACTTTATAATAACTGCACGCTATTAATCATTAGTTAAGCATTAGGAAACAGTTAATTCATCATTTATAAAGCATTAATAGACATTTATAAGCAGTTTATAAATACAGATATAAATGATTTATACCTGATTTAAAAGCATATCTATAATGTATTTAATAATTGTTTTTTCATACTTTATTAATGACTAATTTATCATTTCTAAATTAAGTATAGCATTATTTACACACCAGTTATTAAGGAGTTGTCAGTGGTTCAAAAGATCACTTAGAAATTGTAAGTAAATGATTAATAAACTATTTAAATGTGCATTCATACATCTTTTTATTCAGACATATAGTAATAGTTACTTATAGTGTTAATAAATGGTTTATTAACATGTATTTCTACTGTAATTCGGGGTTAATTCATGTAGTTGTTAGTTATCTATTTTTGTGAGCTCATCTAAAGTGAGGACTATTTATGCCTTGTAAAGCTTTTACAAATGAGATTTAAAGGCTGTTAATATTTCTATGTTCTGTATCACTGTGTTGTGTTTTTTTTTCTGTTTTTTGTTTAGAAGATAACTGAGCAAGGCATAACTACAAGGCATAACTAGTCCTCACTTTAGATGAGCTCACGTAAGTAGTTAACTGACCACTACTAAATGCTTTATAACTACCTGAATTTACTAAATTTCTTGTGATCAATCACTGGCAACTCCTAAATAACTGGTTTGTAAATAATGCTATACTTCATTGAGAAATGATAAATTGATCATGAATAAAGTATGAAATTACATATTATAGATATGCTTTTAAATCAAGAATAAAGCATTTATATCTGTATTTATAAACTGATTATTACTGTCTATTAATGCTTTATAAATTAAGAATTATCTGTTTACTAATGCTTAATTAATGATTAATAGTGTGCAGTTATTATAAAGTGTTACCCAATTTTTTTTTAATTATGCAAAAAGGTAAGAAAATAAGATTTAATTGTGTGCATTTAGTTTACAAACAAGCTAGCTAAATTCCATTAAAATGCCATTACATAATACGTAATTAGAGATTTCAGATGTTTTAGAAAAATAAAAATGACAGATTAATTCATCTACACTGCTGTTTACTTTCTAAAAGTCCACAGGGTGGCTGAAGAAACACTTACATATCATAGTGTGAAAACAAACTGCGAATACACTGCTTGTATCGTGACACACACACACACACACACACACACACACACACTACAGAAACCAAAATTGCTCTCAGCCAAACATTTTTTTCTAATTTCAGCCATAATAGAGTGAAATCGATGACCAATCATCACACAAACAGTTGTGGTTGTCCTTGAATCAGGTTGAGAGCGTATTCTGTTACACCCTGGATAAAACTGAAGGACGGTTGAAGGAGAAACTCAGGAAACAGACAGTGAGTCATGAGCCGGGCTGACGGCAGTAAATCACTCCACTATCTCTCAAAGCTGGATATCTTTGTCAATGAAAAAGTGTTTAACGGTAAGCGTTCATCTGAAATATCTTCTTTCAATAAGAAAGACAGTATGCAAGGTAAAACAGAGCTGAGATGATCAACATTTCTGTTCCTTGGATTAGAAAAATGCAATAGCCTTGGCTCCAGTTACAGAAAATGAGGGCTAGGTGGAATAATGAAATCAATTTATGCATCACAAAAGCCAGATCTGACTTGAACAAAGCAAGATTGTCTTGCAGAGGTCTGTTCTTTGTGTCTGATGTCTGCGTTATTTTTCAGCATCACTGCATTAAAAAAATTAATGCCATTTAAAAATGATTTCATAGTCAGACACACTGTGAACTGAAGAGCTGGTTTGGAATATTTTTGATGCTCAATTTAATTTAAGGCTCGTACAAAGAAAAAAAAAAAAAAAAAACTAAGCATTGGAGCCATGACATATCGATTATCATAAGAACTCCAGACAATGTTATTTTAGTATCATTTATATAGTATTATAATTTTGCAAATATTTTGAATTAGGTTTTAATGTAATGTCAGAGTAAAATTTAATGTAGCTGTCAGTTCAGAGTGAGTTGTTGTTGGCAAAAAAAAATGGTTATAAATATATATTGTATAATGGTAATAATTATATATTATATAGTTATATATTAATTACATATTAAATAAGTATATTTTATATTTTATTTATTTTATTATTTTACATTTATACGTGTATGTGTTTGATAAAAATAAAATCTAATTATATATAACACACACACACACACACACATACATACACACACACACACATACTATTTTTTTCAGGATTCTTTTATGAATATAAAATAAAAACACAGCATTTATTCAAAATAGAAATCTTGTGTAACAATATATACTACCTTTCAAAAGTTTGGAGTCAGCAAATGTTTTTCTTTCTTTTTTTGAAAGTAATGAATACTTTTATTCAGCAAGGATGTCTTAAATGGATATAAAGTGATAGTTAAGACTCATATTGTTTGAAAAGATTTTAAATTTAAATAAATGCTGTTGTTTTTAACTTTTTATTCATAAAAGAATGCAGAAAATAAGTATCAGTTTCCAAAAAAATAAAAAAGCAGCACAACTGTTAACAACATTGATAATAAATCAGCATATTAGAAAGATTTCTGAAAGATCATGTGACACTGAAGACTGAAGTAATGGTGCTGAAAATTCAGCTTTGATCACAGCAATCAATTATTAATTATTAATATTTTAAAGTATATTAAAACAGAAAACCAATATTAGAAATCGAAATAATATATCACAATATTATATTTTTTTCTGTATTTTTTATCAAATAAATACAGCCTTGATGAGCACAAAAGACTCCATTAAAAAACATTAAAAACCTTACTGATCTCAAATGTTAGAACGACAGAATAAGTGTATACATAATGAGATTTTATTTTTCATATTTTCTGCTTTTACTTTAATTCTAGCTGAAGTTTTAGCAATTTTGTTGTGTTTTTTTTATTTGTATTATTTTATTAGTTAATTAGGGTTTATTGTATGTGTTTTCGTTATTTTAATTTAAAGTAAATTTTAGAAATGTTGTCTTGCTCTAATGATCTTTTTTTATATGTTTATTTATTTGTTTTATATTTAGTTAACTTTTTTTTTCAAGTAACAAAAATGTTTCTTATAGTCTTCATTTTATTATCCTGACATGTTGAGCTGCAGTTTTCATGTTGGTAACAACAAAAATCTGAATTGATGGAATACAATCATTTCTAATCATTAGAAGTACAGTCCAAAAAAAAAAAAAAGGTTAAACACTTTCCAAACCGCCTTATTTGTTCAAGTATATTGACATTAAAAGTTTCATGACAGTCACGTCATTTCAAATGGACAGAAACATGCTCAGGAAGATAAAAGGTTTAGACTGTCCTCTCATCATCATCATTACACGCTCAAGTTGCTTCTTCTAAAAAACGGTTGGTTGTCTTGTTGAGTTTCAAGCACAGTATTGTCCGTGATAACATTTATTTTGAATCGAGATGGAAGAAATACAAACCACAGAGGAACATTGGCCTGGAAGTTTGACTGGAAGACTATTAACAATGTGGTTAAATCTGAAACCGGGCAGAGATGTACGTGTTATTTTATATTGAAAGCTCACTGTGGTCCAATATGCTGATGCTTTCCAGCGAACGGGTAAAACTGAGAGCAGTGCCGGGTCAGACAAGGACAACAATCCCCCATTCCAGCAATACAGGAGCAAAACTACGACTACAGCTCATAACCAGAGCATATAAACACTAAGTGGATGTTTTGCTCACTTTAGTGGCATCTACTAAAAACTCCAATATAAATACAGAAGATATTTTTAAGAGCTTGGGTTAGTTTGGTTTCTTTCTTTCCACCATGAAATTTGAAAATATCTGTCACCATATTTGCATTTCATTATAGCATCTGCAATATTTTCAGCTTTCCTTGTATATCAATAGAATAAGAACAAATTCCCAAAACACATAATGGTAACATATTTGCTACTTACTTGGGATAGTTGTCACTTGTTTACTCCAGTGAATATATCTCAGCTTATTTGCTTCTGAAGGCCAATTTCTGCAAACATAAACACTGAAATTTGGACTACAAAAAAGAAAGAAACATAATAAACATTATTATACAAAATTATATGTAAATACTAAAAAAATGAAGATTTCTTATATATAAATATATATATATATATATATATATATATATATATATATATATATATATATATATATATATATATATATATATATATATATATATATAATCATTGAAGGAACACTCCACTTTCTTAAAAAATAAAATTGAATATATGTCAGATATCATTTTTTTGACTAAGTGCAGGACACTATAGTTACATTTATAGCATTCATCCTCACTTTCATTTATGAAGTAAACTATAACATATTATACCCAAAAATCCTTCATATAGTGGTCTACCAGTAAAAATGATGATTATGACCATGTTTTGCTTAAGTGTTTTTTCTTTGATTGCTATTGTGACCTTTTGACACCACAGACTGAACCAAATGAAGCATTACTTGGTAATTGGTTGACCTAAATTGATATGATCTAATTATGTGCTTAAATTTAACAGCTGACAGCTTTTCAGCTGGATTCATTACATACCTTTCTATCAAAGTTATCTGACAATATCAAGATGACTTTGTTCTGACACGGTTTAATTCTGAGCTTTTGTCATGTTATATTACCATTTTCTAAACTATAGAAGAAGAAAAAACGATAAATGATAATGTGAGAAACGTTGAAGGTGTCTGAATACATTTTGGTTTGACTGTAATAACATACTAAAAAATTGGGATTGCACAAAATTTCAACAGAATGAACATGTGACATGTTTGGAAATAGGTGCAATGTAATACTCTATATTATTGCTAAAATATAATCAGTGTGACTGTGACAACTAGCCCTGGTTTCCCGTTACAGCCTCTGTACATTAACAGCTAAAACTTCACCTCTAAAAAGAAAGACAAACCACTCAATGCCATTATAGTGTTTGTCATGCAAGTTACCACTTAAAGAGTTTCTCTGCTCCACTACTTCCTGCTGTCTTGATGTTTAAAAGCATTCAGGGATTATTAGCATAGAGTTCGGAGTGAAAGTGTGACATTAGCATTCCTTTTCCCTCTTTCCTGCTTTCTCCGACACTCAACAAGACTTCCAGACCAACAGTACCATAATGCACTGGGGCAGATGTGGCTCTGGCTCCATTGTTAAGAGCCGGGGGAGAGGGAGGGCTTTCTGTAGCTGTCTGCTTTTGAAAGCGTGCAGGGTTACAGCAGCGCAGACACCGTGGCGGAGCTCCAGAGGTAAATGGAAAACCACAGTCTCCGGTCCACACAAGTGCTGCATGACTCACCGGAAGGAGCCGCGCACTTGCAGAAGTCATTAAGAGAAATGCGAGGCATATGGATTTCCTATGTCAATAAAGAGCCACGCAAACCCCGCGGTTAATCCTCGGGACTAACGCACGCGGCGGCAGAGAAGACGTCTAAACTTGCTTCTGATTAGCATGAAAGAACATGTCTCCAATGAAAAATTAAAGAGTCCATTTCTCTCTCAACACATCATTAATATAAAAAACGAAGCGTTTTTATAAACCCTGGCTGTGTGCGTGAAACGCGAGCGGCGTTGAGGGGAAAGCATCTTGGCAGTGGAAGCTCCAGAAATATGCCTGTGTCAGATTCAGTCAGGTTAAACTTGACATGTCCTGCATGTTTGTCTTTTGCAATAACCGAGGAGGGATTCTGCATTACTGTCTTGTATTTCCAAGTCTGTTTAGTTGTCAGTGTCCAGCAGGAGGGTTTTGTCCAGATCAAATTAATGCAAACTATCTAATGTAACTGTGCAAAGGCCGGACATGCATACCAAACTCGGGTCCAGTTTCCCATTCCACTGTCTGCCTTCAGTTCATCTGTGTGCAACAGCGCCATCTAGTGCATATGAACTACTATGACTACTACCAGAGGATGTAACAAAATAATGCATGTTTGTTAAATAAATAGATGTTGTATTAAATATAAAACATAATCAATGTGAGATGTTTAAAAGTCTGTGAATACGTATGCACACACACACACTATATATATATATATAAATATCTCAAATCTCAAATAATTTGGGAACCTGCTCCAAACTTCCAAACTGACTCAAATGATTCACGCTCCGAACTCCCAAACTGACTCAAATGATTCGCGAACCCGCTTGAACTCCCGAACTGATTCAAATGATTCGCGAACCCGCTTTGAACTCCCGAACTGACTCAAATGATTCGCGATCCCACAAGGAACTTCCCTAACTGATTAAAATGATTCGCGATCCCGCTTCGAACTCCCGAACTGATTCAAATTATTTGCGATCCCCAAACTGACTCAAATGATTCACGCTCCGAACTCCCAAACTGACTCAAATGATTCGGGAACCCGCTTTGAACTCCCGAACTGATTCAAATGATTCGCGAACCCGCTTTGAACTCCCGAACTGACTCAAATGATTCGCGAACCCGCAAGGAACTCCCTAACTGATTAAAATGATTCGCGATCCCGCTCAGAACTCCCGAACTGATTCAAATTATTTGCGATCCCCAAACTGACTCAAATGATTCGCGAACCCGCTTTGAACTTCCGAACTGACTCAAATGATTCGCGAACCCGCTACGAACTCCCGAACTGATTCAAACGATTCGCGATCCCGCTCCGAACTCCCAAACTGACTCAAATGATTCGCGAACCCGCTCCGAACTCTCGAATTGATTCAAAATGATTCGCGAATTAGCTCCGAACAAAAAAAGGTACCCAGGACATCCCCTAAATGGCCACTGCATACTTCCCCCAGACGTCAGCGTGTAGGGTACGCTTGACGTCGAGCGGACGTTCGCAAAGACGTCCCCCTGACATTCACAGGGAGGTTCAGAGGACGTGCAGCGGCCATTCAGGAAGTTTAGGGGACTTTCGCTTTAAATCCTCTAAATGTCATTTTATTGTACTTTTAAGCTAGTACAATAAAATGACAGACAAGCTGTATGAAGCAAAATACGTTTATTTTAATTGAACAATCGTAAAGTTGCAGGGCTATTTTCGTGCGTGTGTGTGTGTTTTGGTGGATGGTTGGTTGTCAGCTGTGGTTAGTCGATGGAATTTCTTCCCACTGTCTTCTAACCTAAAACAACAAAATTAACATATTCAGTAGGGTTATGACTTAATATGTCTAGGACTATCGTTTAGCCATTGACAAAACATTTGTAAAGACCTAAATTTAGCTGACATAAGGTATGCCTTTTTGCCATGGATACATGCTGCATGCCTTAAAGTGACGTCTTTCGGTCATGTGCTCATTTGATCGACAGCTGCTTGGATCCTATCTCCAGTGTGGCTATATTACTTTTTTATTAGAGTTCCATGTAGTATAGCAGTCTTAAATGCAATAACTAAAATAATTTATTTCCTAAATAACTTTTCTTGTCGGCTTACCAACAGTTTATACAATACAAGCTCATTTATATAGCACAAATAAACAGTTTAATACGTAAATGAAAATAATTAATTTATTTGTCTTACCTGTGTTATTTTTCACTTTCTTTTCTTCATGTTTTCCTTGGCATTCACTCTATAACATTCTAATAGAGCTCTTGGGATGCAAACATATTTTCTTAATTCATGCATAAACCTAATTGTTGCTATGTTCAATTATATTATTGAAAAGCATCATGCTTTTGATGTTTAAATGCTGAAAACAGACTCCTGATTTAATGACATTTTTTCATTACAGAAGTTACTCCTATTTTCTTTTTCCAGAAATGAAAATTATTAATTTAACATTAACTTTATTTGACAATGTATTCAAATGTATATAGTAAAGATATAGATAGCAATCTGCAAATCAAAACGATTTTTTTTTATTTTGCAATCTGTTATTATTACAGTTATTTTTTTTTTTTTAGGCAAAAATACCCTTTAAAATCCAATATGAGTTTTTTATTAGTTTGATTTTGTCAACTATCTTTGTCTGAGTTGCAAGGTGTCAGGTCAAGTGTTGGGAAGGTTACTTTGGAAATGTTATAGGTTACAGATTACAAATTGCCTTATTTAAAATGTAATATGTAGTGTCACTGTTTCAAGTGACTTTAAGTAATGTAACTGATTACCTTTGATTACTTTTTGATTACTTTTCTAAATTTCTATTGTTTTCAAATTTTGATTATTTTGAATCATCTAAAGCAGGCAGGGTTAATGATACTCAACACTGATTACTCTCAGATTTCAGAATCCTTCTTCACGTGAATTAAGATTGTAAAGTACAACCACCTCAAAATAGGACTTTAGCAGCTCTTTTTACTTTGCAATATTTTTTAGGTTAAATACAGATTTAAAATCATAACATATAGTTTAATAGCTATGATACTGTTTGAAATCAAATCTTTGCATAGCTATGACAGGAAACATTGGCATCTAACAATGCCTTGGAAAAAAGGCAGTTAATCCAAAAATAAAATAAATAAATAAACAATCATTTACATAAACCAAAATAGGAAATAGTTATGGAATAAGCATGTGTCATATTCTGTGTCTTCAACTCCAGAAAAATTGGTGTCTCATATTTTAAATATGTAGGCTATATTTGTAAAAATGTATTCAAATGTAACTCCCTTTGTAATCATTAACAATATCATAATAAACTGTAATTTAATTACAGTTTACATTACATTAACAGATTACAGCTACATTTATTTTGCAATTAAATACGTAATTTAGTTACATGTAACTTACTGGCTGCCCAACACTGGTCAGGTCTGTTGATAAAAGATAAAGGACTGAATTTTTCAAGTGTTGGAATGGATCCCCAAACTGACTAAAATGATTCGGGAACCGCTTTGAACTCGCGAATTGACTCAAATGATTCGCGATCCCGCTCTGAACTCCCAAAGTAACTCAAATGATTCGCGAACCCTTCGAACTTTCGAACTGATTCAAATGATCCGCGAATTCACTCCGAACTCCCAAACTGATTCAAATGATTTGCGATCCCCAAACTGACTCAAATTATTCGCGAACCCGCTCCGAACTCTCGAACTGATTCAAATGATTCGCAAACCCGCTTTGAATTCACGAACTGACTCAAATGATTCGCGATCCCGCTCCGAACTCCCAAACTGACTCAAATGATTCGCGATCCCCAAACTGACTAAAATGATTCGCGATCCCGCTTAGAACTCCCGAACTGACTCAAATGATTCGCGAACCCGCTCCGAACTCTCGAACTGATTCAAATGATTCGCAAACCCACTTAGAACTCCCGAACTGACTCAAATGATTCGCGAACCCGCTCCGAACTCTCGAACTGACTCAAATGATTCGCGAACGCGCTCCGAACTCCCTAATTCACATTCCATACTCCGAACTCCCAAAATAACTCAAATGATTTGCGAACACGCATTGAACTCCAAAACTGACTCAAATGAATCACGCTCTGAACTCCCGAACTGACTCAAATGATTCACAAACTGAAGTTCCCATCCAAATCAAATGACACAGCCAGCTCTACTATTGGCTTAGTTCTCTAATTTCATAACATTTACTGATTTCAAGGTACGAAAAGTATGTTATTAACAAATAAAATATCAATATTTCCATTCTGAACTGCTTTCCACGTCGAAACATCCACGAACATAACCAGGTGAGCAGATCACTCACTATTTGATTGCTCTAGACTTTATCCACTCATTATCATCATCCACCAATCAGAACACACAAGAACTCTTTGACCACAGCTGCTGTGCTTCTAAAGCTCTTGCAGCAGCTCAACACTGGTTTTCTCTGAGGTGGTCGGATCACATCAGATTGTGGTTAATCTTGCAGATCATGACTTATATCTACTCTTCCTCTCCCTGCAGTTTGGTGATATAAAGATGCCTCCATTGAACTCCCACCTCTTCTGTGGGTTTTATTGTTCTGGGTCTGAATTTGGGCTCCTGGGGTCTCAAAAAAGAAACATTTTCAATCTCCAAGGTGAACGTTATGACAAGACACTCTTAGAAAAAAGGGTTCATTGGGGTTACATTATGATATAACATTTCTGTAATCTATCTAGCCTACTAGTCAACAGTTTTTTAACAGTAAGATTTTCTATGTCTTGAAAGAAATTTCTTCTGCTCACCAAGCCTGCCTTTATTTGATCCAAAGTAGCAAAAGCAGTAATATTGTGAAATATTTATACTATTTAAAATAACTGTTTTCTGTCTGAATATATTTTAAATGTAATGTATTCCTGTGATCAAAGGTGAATTTTCAGCATCATTCCTCCAGTCTTCAGTGTCACATTAATTAGAAATCATTCTTAATATGCTGATTTGCTGATTATCAATATTTAAAATAGATGAGAACATTTTTTTCAGCATTCTTTGATGAACCGAAGGATCCACAGATCAGCATTTATATGAAATAAAAAGCTTTTGCAACATTACACTATATCATTCAAAAGCTTAGTCAGTAGTATTTATGTTTTTTTTTGTTTTTTTTTTTTGTAAAGGATTCATTAAATTGATCAAAAGACATAATTTTACAAGAGATTTCTATTTCAGATAAATGCTGTTCTTCTGAACTTTCTATTCATCAAAGAAACCTGAAAAAAATTATACTCGGCTGTTTTCAACATTATCATAATATGAGTTTTTCTTTTTTCATCTTTTTCTTTTCCTTTTTAGCAGCAAATCAGTATATCAAAATTATTTCTGAAGGATTGTGTGACTGGAGTAATGATGCAAAAAATTCAGCTTTGAATTCTCAATAAATTAAATTTTTAAATATATTCAAATAGAAAACAGCTATTTTAAATAGGCTAGTAAACATATTTCAACTTTGGACCAAATAAGTGGAGGCTTGGTGAACAGAAGTGACTTCTTTAAAAACTTTAACAATCTTACTGTTCAAAAACTTTTGACTGGTAGTGGATACTATAGGCAACTTTAATTTTTCTCTAATTTCTAGCTTTTAATTGGCTTAGAAATCTGTAACTGCTGGACAATAACAAATAATAATGATTTGGTTATATACTACAAACACTTTTTATCACATAATAAGGCAGAATAGTTTATACTGTTAAAAATGCTATTGTACTGCATTGTTCATATACTTTATTTATCACCTGCTGGAGATTTTTTTGGAGTCAGGAAAGTAATGTTAAAATGTGAGCTAATATAGATTCAGGTGCACTCATCAAACAGGAAACAGGTCAAGTCAAGCACTTCACATTATGGGGTACACTGTTAAATGTACTTTGTTGAACTTTTTAGAATCATTTTGGTATATAATTTAGCTTATTCCATTCATACAGAAAACACACATATTGCACATAGTTTGCATACTGCAGAAATATTATGAATAATAGTATGCTATTCCTAACAGCTTTAATCTACAGAATATGTATTTTTGATAGTAAATAGCTAGAGGCCTTACATAACATCAGAAGATGTGTTTAAAAACGTGGCTATATGTGTGATGCAATTTTGTGTGATTCAGTTCGGAGCCCATTCATTTACTGCCAGAGATTTACTGCCAGCAGGTCTGTAATAAAACCTAAAACTAAGCTTGTTGGGCTTCATCTATATTTATCTCTGCCCATCTGTTAACATGATTCTGGAAGCTGGTGTTTCAGATTGTAACCGAAGGCTGCACAAATCTCTATACGCCTGCACTGGTATGGTCTGAGACCTCACTGGTCATTTTGTTCCAAAACATGCTAGCAGACTGTATCTGCAGCCCTTACTGTACATTCAAAGGTGAAAATAGTAAGGGTGGGTTTCCTGTGAACATAGTTGCCCTTTAATATTTTAAGAGCAATATCTTTAGCAAAGGTCACAAGCCACAGGAACAGAGTAAGTGGGTGGCTGTGTTTACAGCGTGAGCAATATTTTCCCACTTACCTTTAAGTCTGACAAAAAAACAAAAAAAAAAGTTTTTACATAGAAAAATCGAATCTGAAAATATAAAATAATAACTGATCAGAGGATTGATAAAGCTTTCATCTGATATAGACGCGCGAGTATAAGTGTGTGTGTGTGTGTGTGTGTGTGTGTGTGTTATGTGATGCAGGCTAATCTCACCTAACCATACAAAATACAAATAAAAAAAGAGAGAACTTTATACTTTACGTATTTGCACATTAATTGCACAACAAAATAATTAAATTAAAGATTTATTATATAATTACTATTAACAGATAGAATAAGTCATTTAAAAAATACACCATTAAACCTATCGGGAATCATCCATAAAAGAAAAACTCTATTTCCCATGATGCCTTCGGCTCTAATGGTCGCTGGGTGCGCGTTCTACCGGAAATACTCTTGTTGTGCCTGTGGATTTGATTTGTACAGGGCTGCCGTTTTACTGGCCTTACGGTAAGAAATTTCTAGCCTGCTATGCAAACCCTCCTTTCACCGCATGTCACAGATGGACATTAAACATATGATCTATTGACGTGTGCCTCGCTTTTAAGTTCAATTAGCAGAGATATCGCTCATCTGAACACAAAGCTAATGATGCTAACTGCTTTAGCGTCTCCTTATTCTCTTTATTTTCTCTTGACGGTTTCTGCAACGAAGCAGTTAATTTAAAATGAACTCGTATAAAGAACTATGCAAATTAAAGGTATCTGAATGGGATTGGACTATTGGTTTATTTTGGGCCGTTACCGTGACATACAAAGCTAAAGTTTAGCATGCACAATAAATAGCTTAATATTTATGTAGATAAAAAAACCCTTTGTACAGAAATGTATTTGTTATAATAATTTATTAATTATAAAACAAACTCACTTAGAAAGTAATTTCTAAGGTGTTTAAAAGTCAGTTTTATCATTATATTATCAGCCAGTCTCTTTAAGTCTAAGCCTATATATATATTTGTGTGTGTGTGTGTGTCTAATAAATGACTTGCTTTCTTTACATCCTTCTGACAGCTGCAGAAACCAGCGACAATGAGTTATGGATTGGTTAAACTGCAATCCAGCTCTCACCATAAAAATGTGCTCAATGCCATGTGGAAGCTGAGGACCATGGGAAACCTGTGTGACATCACAGTGCAGGCAGATTTTCAAGGAGAGCTGGAGGAGTTTGAAGCCCATAAGGTGGTCCTCGCCGCATCCAGCGGTTACTTCGAGTCCCATCTGATAGCTAATGACCAAGTGAAAAAGATATTCTTGTCTGACAGCTTACCATATGCATTTGAGAAATTCTTAGAGTATGCGTATTTAGGAAAAATCGAGGTGGAGAAGAGTTACATCAGCAGCATACTGCAAATGGCTAAACTCCTGAAGTGCCAGGACTTAGTGGATGCTTGCGAGGCAGTAATTCCCAGCAGTGTTTTAGATGAAACTCTGCAGAAAGACGGCAAGGATTTAAATGCTCCAAATACTAAAGTCAAGACAAAACAAGCACCTGTGAAAAGAGCGATGAAGAGAAAAAAGTCTTTAAAAGTGCCTGAAAATGTGAAGGAGACAGGACCAGACAGGAGAAGCAGAAGGTTAGCGGGTCGCAGAGTGTCTGTGGACGCTTCTCTGAAAAAGCCAAAGAGGAAGAAACCAGAAACCCTTTATGAATCCGACACAGGAGAAGAGGAGCAAACACCACAAGATCCTTGTGAAAAAGACGCTTGTGATGACAATGGGTCTGTATCATCTCTTGATGTGCCTGAAGAAGACTCTCAAGAATCAGACTTCCAGCCTAATGAGGAAATGGACGAGGCCGATGAAGTCGAGAAGGAAATCAAGAGAGGAACCGCAAAGTACGTATGTGAGAAATGCAGCCGTTCCTTCTATTACGAGAAGAGCTACCTGAAGCACTTGAAGGTCAGCCACGGGGTCCAGATGGACACCACGTTTCGCTGTGACATCTGCCAGCAGACGTTCGCCAACCGCTGCAACCTGAAAATCCACCAGCGCCACGTGCACAACGACGAGAGGCTCTTTCCCTGCGATGTCTGCAACAAAACCTTCAAGCGCAAGAAGGATGTGACCCGGCACAGACGGCAGGTGCACGAGGGCGGCACGGACAGACACTACTGCCACATCTGTGGCAAATCTCTGAGCTCCAAAACTGCCCTGACACTGCATGAGAGGACACACTCGGGACACAAACCCTACAAATGTGATGAGTGCGGATCCAGATTCTCCCAGAGTTCAGCACTCAAGACACATCAGAGGTAGTGGGCAACATCAGGGATGCACTAGTTTAGGTCATACAATTAATACGAACAAACCCCAAACCCTACACCCTAAATATTAGGGTACCAAATACATAAACTCTAGTTTAAATAGTAACAACTATAGTGAGTTTTGCACAAGTAATCACAAAATATATATCAACATAAAAAATAGTTGTTTTTATGTAAAGTTTAGTAACTGATCATAATATAATATTTGCAAAATGTTTTTAAATATTTTATATTTATATAAAATAATCCAGTTGTTTTTATATTTAATTCAATTGATTTATATCCATAAATTAATTGAATGTTATATTTACATTTATGAATAAGTATGTAAGAAATAAATCACAATATTTTTATATCTAGTTGTTTTTATGATATGATAATATTAAGTTACATTATTGATGTTTATGAAGGAAAGCATCTGCTTGATATATTATTCAATTTTATGAATAAAAGTGTCTGCTAAATGCAGAATATATATATATAATTTCTTTTTTTTTTTTTTTTACAACCAACCATTATATAATATTGGTCTGTTATATTATATTATTTACATTTATGCATAAAAGCGTCTGCTAAATGCATAAATGTATATAATATAAGAGCTAAGAATAAAAATATTTTTCTATACTAAAATTGGTTCATTCATATTTATTTGAAAGTTTAAAAAATGCTAAATATTGCAGATACCAAAAGATATGTCACAGATATGTTATGCATCCCAAGTGAACATCATTTTCTATTTACATATTCCATCTTGTACTTTTAATCCAGGATCCACACCGGAGAGAAACCTTTCGCCTGTGACCTCTGTGATGCCAGATTTACCCAGAACCACATGCTGTCTTACCACAAGAGATGCCACACAGGTGAGCCAACGGATTCCTGTTACATAAAGAGAAAGAATAAGATGCCAAAAGATGATGCCCTCCTCTTCTCTGTCTAGGTGAAAAGCCGTTCATGTGTGAGAACTGTGGGAAGAGCTTTGCATCCAAAGAATACCTGAAACATCACAACAGAATCCATTCAGGATCCAGGCCCTATAAATGTGAAACCTGCGGAAGAGCGTTTGCTCAGAGGAACTCCCTCCACCAGCATATGAAAATACACACAGGTATCCTTCACAAATCATCCAATATTGATATGCATCTCACTTAAAAAGAACACAAATAGTCTTTGCAGCCACATGTACTAAAGCATATTGGAAATATAAAACAATTGTAACAGCAATTTAATGAAAGACACCAATGTGCTATAAATAATTGCATTAGAAATTTGGTAATTATCAAGCACTGATGTACGGTATGCAGGTTTGTGTATATTATAGAACATGCACAATCATTAAAACCAGAACTTATCAGCTGACACTGCTGCCCTCTTCACAGGTGAAAGGCCGTATCATTGCAAGGACTGTGATAAGCAGTTCACTCAACTAAACGCCCTGCAGAGACATCAGAGAATCCACACGGGAGAGAAGCCGTACATGTGCAGCATGTGTGGAAGAACGTTTACAGACAAGTCCACCGTACGCCGACACACCCTGGTAAAGATCCTGTCACTCTACACAGCACACTTTTATTAGTGGGTTCATAGATGCTATAAAAAAATATTTACGCCCACAGGATTTAAGTTCATTGCATTACATTAAATAATAATGCATTGATCTATAAATGGTTCAAAAAGTGCAGAAAGGGCTGTAAATATTTTTATAGCCACCAGTATGCATATAACAAATCCCAACTCAACCTGTTACTGAATTTCCTACCATTGAAAAGTTTGGGTAAGATTTCTTTAAGAAATTAATGCTTTTATTCAGCGAGGGTTTACGGTTTTAAATAAATGCTGTTCTTTTGAACTTTCTATTTAAAACAAAAAAAAAGTTTCTAAAAAAAAGTGTTTTTAACATTTAACAATAAATGTTTCTTGATCAGCAAATCAGCACATTAGAATGAGTTCTGTAGGATCATGTGACACTGAAGACTGGAGTAATGATGCTGAAAAATAAGCTTTGCATCACAGGAAAAAAATACTTTTTAAAATATATTCAAATAGAAATAATTATTTTTAATTATAATACAATGTTAATTTTTTTGAACGTATTAAATCAGAGGTGAGCATCCTGGTAGTGCACCAGTTCCTCTTTATTGGTTATTTACAGTTCAAACTCACACAGTAAGTCTGGACTGACATCAAGCAAGTTAACCCAGTAGGGATTTAGCAGTTTGCTTAGGGACTTAGTTTAACCAGACTCTCTCTATGCAGACCCATGACAAACAAACTCCATGGAAGAACTACTTGGTTGTTCTGGAGGGAAATGTTGAAGACAGAGTCAAGAAACCCAAAGGCTCTTCTCAGAAGAAGGAGAAGGTGTCTGTCACTGTTTCCGAAGCCCAGGCTCCTGAGAGCAATGCACAGAAGACCCAAGAAGTGGTGGCTGTTTCCGGAGAGCCCGTGACCATTTCCGGAGACTGGGCCGGACCTGGGACCATCGCACTGGTCAGCCACACGGCCCTGGGCGGCCTCACGGTCATCCAGACCGAAGTTCCCGCCGGCACGCAACTGCAGCCCTTAGTCACCACGGACGGCACCAGCGTGATCTCTCTGGATGCTTCTGCAGTCGGGATGCCTGTGACCGTTCCCTTTTCCATTCCCATTTCGGTCGCACATTCCATCAGCGTGTCCCCTTCGATATCCAGTTCTGTGCCCATCACCGTGGCCAGTCACGTTTCAGACACCATACTGGCTCCAGCAACCACTGCAGCGACATCAGAAGCTGAAGCAACAGAGAACGGTCTGGCTTCGGCTGAGTGTGTGTCAGTCCAGGCTGTTACGCTGGAAGAGACGGGCTGTGCAGACAACCAACAGGAAGTCAGCGAAAACATACAGTCTGCAGAGGCTTCAAACAACATGGAAATCTCAGGAGGAGAGTAGAGTCTACCTGCTTCAGTTGCAAATACTCGTTAATCATGTTGCAATCAAGCTTTGCTTTAAATTGTCAGCTGTAAATACTCTTTTGCTTTATAAAACCTTCTATAATGTATAACTAGTACAATTCTTGAATCACAACTATTTCCCCTTTAATGACATCTTGTCATTAAATAGTTATTTTTTTTGTGTGATTCTTGTAAAAACTCCAATTTGCTTTTTTGTTGTCAGTAATGTTTTTTGCTGATATTTATTATGTTCAACTCTACATCAAAGTGAACTGCATATTAGTAAACACAATACTTCATTTTTAGTACCCTATTATGTGTATTATGATTTGCAGTCATGACAGAGCACCTTAAAATCACTCAATAAAGTGTCTACTGAATTCAGCTTCCTTTTGTTTTTTTACACTTGTGATTTAGATTTTGGATTGAAATATAGAGAATAAAAGTGATTTTGATTTTAATAATACAATGTAACACTTTTTATGATATAATTATACATAATTTATTTTTTTATATATATAATATTCTTTATTTTTTAAATGTTATTTACATGAACTTGTTTACTTTTTCTTAACTAGCCATATTCTTTGAGTCTTCGTCTAGGTTGCAGTACAAACATTGCTCAGCAACAAAGCAACACTTATGTAGCATTACAAAATTGAGATGCTTAGTGAACACCACTAGATAAATAAAACAGACTTTCACTTGCTTGAATCGAGTAGCCATTTTAGTATTGATTTTTATTTCTGTGCATTCTCACAGACATTCAGCAAAGACATCAGTTGTTCTGTGGGAAAGCACATCGTCTGGTACTGTACTGTCTTCATGGCTTCTTTAAAAACTCTAGAATATGATATAATACAGACATCACGACACGTAGAACACAGATGACATGCGCTGCTAGAGACCTCAGGAGTGAAGAGTGTACATGAGCTATGCATTCACAACACGACACACACATAGAGCATGTTAATACAAGGATTTTACAAACACCTCAATTTCAATGCTGATGGAGATGATAGGCAGTGTAAAAATATAATGTAAAATTATAAAAATTTTTACTAACGCAATATTATTAGATTAATAATATATACTTATATTATTAGACTCATAATATTATGACTAATTTTAAGAGTTCAGATAATAATTTTATTAAATAAAGAGTTACATTTCAAAGAGTGGATAAAAGGTATGACAAGACATTTTTGTAATTATTTAAATACCAATTCAAAATGATGGAGAGTGGGAAACTGAAATTTTCTCGGTCCTGCATGAATGTCTGATGTTATTAAATGCATTTTAAGGCCTGCATGCCAACTAGTGTGAGCAGACAAAACAAAATCTAAATAATAATAATAATAATAATAAATACAGGGTCCTGCTGCAGTGACTGAATAATTACATCTGTACAGTTCATGCAGCTCTAGCACATCGCAATTCAGTGACCTTTGCAAAAGAACTCCAGGACTATCTCAAATCCCCACTGTATCCTTGAATTTCCCTCTCCTGGATCCGTTCACTCCGTGTTTCCAGAAATACCCTCGTAATGAACTGGAGTGCTAAATTTTTGATATGTGCTATATTATATAACTGGATATCAATGTAACAGTACAGGCTTAGAAGTATATTCTCTAGAAATGTTGCAGCAATACATTTTGACATACTGTTTTGGGAAACCCGGACTTGGCCATTGCACAAAACTGATGTGAAATGGAAGGGGGGGGGGGGGTGCCATGCAGTGGGTGATCGCCCCACTGTCCAGATCATTTTAGGTCGCCCTCGTCCCCCTGAATGGTCTTCTTGATCCGCAGAAGCATGGTGGTGTGCCACTGGTCCAAGCGTGAGATGGAGTCGAACTCCTTCACCTGAATGAACACAGTGCCAGATTTCTGTAGCGTAAGTGCCACCAAAAAAAAAACTGCAAAAATAAGAAATTGGTTGAGTAGATATGGTGTGTTCAAGTCCTCTCGGGAAATTAGTATTCATGAATACAGAGAAAGATGGCAATGTACCAATGTAACGCGCAAATATGATCTTTTCGAAATGACTTGAACACATCAACCGTCCCACTCCAGATTGAAGTATTAAGTACTTTAATATTGAAAAATATTGTAATTAATTGTACTTTTTTAACAAAGATAACAAAGATTTTTTAAAAAGGAGCTGAAGGTAAAATTCATACTGCTTCTGTGAAAGCCTCTGCATTTTGCTCCTCATGGGCCTCTAGAAGTTTCTGTAAAAACAAAACCTCTTATAAAGTATACAACAATGAATATTTTTGTAGTATTGTACAATAAGAAAGCTATTTAGATCCGTAAACAGGAAAGTAGCATTCTTAGAATTCTACTTCTAGTCTAAACCAGCCCAATTACAAAATGTGTTTTATATGCTGGAAACTCTATTATTACAAACCTTCAGAAGCTTGCATTCTCTTGAATCTGAGAAGGCTGGAAACATCTCTTCATACTTCTCAACAGCAAGCTACAAAAAAAAAGACATGCATATTATCTGCAGCAGTTCTCCGTATATCTGTGTGCACGATGAGCTGATGGAGAGCTGACCTTTGCGTTTAGCTCGTCCACGATGAAGTGACACAAGGATGCTTTGAAGAAGTATTCTTTGGGCGCTGTATTTCAGTAGGGGATTGTCCATGGTGTTGGTTCCAACCTGTTTACACACACGGACAAGAATTCCCGAGTGATTTAGGGAATGCCGGTGAGCGAGAAATGTGGAAAGAATCTGCAGGAGACTGACAGATGGCTTACCCTGCTCATAAATCTCAATTGCTTTCGGGTACTGCTCTAACTGAGCGCTGTATGAAGCCACCTTCAGCAGACACTTGTTTGCAGAGCTGTAAATTAAGCAAACAGAACATATCAAAACTTAAAGAAACATTCAAAATGCTGTAATTAATCTTACAAACCTCTCCTCAGAAACTAAGTGTTTAAACAGGAAAGAACAAGACCTTGATAATTTGGCTTTCTGCCAAGCAGACTTACCTGTTTGATTCCTCTCCTTTGTAATAGTCAGCAGCTTGTTCATAATGTGCAATCGCCTTTGGACAACCAAAACAGAATTCATCTTAAATTATCACAGAATTTTATTCTGTAAAACACTTTGTGTTTACATTCACAAAAACATAACTATAGCTGATAAATATCAGAAGAAATATTCATGAAATATTATACAAATTGCAAAACCAAATGTATTATTTATTCATAATAGTAATTTATCATTAACATATTATTATTGATTATTAATTAATATTAATAAAAAATGGATAATAATAATAATTTGTAATAATTGGCTTCAGGCGTCTCAAGTTCAAGTCCCCAGACCTTTCCTCTCTCCCACTTGGCTTCCTGTCTAAATATTGTCCTGTAGTAATAAAGCAAAAATGCCAAATATTTATCTTATAATAATAATACTTCTTTTTCTTATTTTTAAATTAATTAATACTTTTTATTGCAATTACTATTGAAGGAAAAATCTAGGTATTGACTTAAATGTTTATGAACTTTCTGGAAAAAGAACCCATTTAAAGCGTGACGCTTTAATAAAATAAATAATGCATTATAAGAATTATTATCAATAATAATAATAATTTATTATTCTTATTATTAAAATTTTATTGTAATTTTTTTTTATTCTCTCTGAAAATATATTATTTCTCTGTTTTTCTTCTAGACTGCCTAATGAACTCACTGGGTAAAGAACCCCATTAAGAGCGTAACCCTATTTATAAATATGGATTAATATTTATTATTATAATAAATAATATTCATTTATTATCAATAACTTATCATTATTGCTAATAACATTTTTGTTATCATTAAATAATATGACATATTTTCTCGACTGGGCTTTTGCCGAGAAAAGAACAACGTTTAAATGCATGAACTTAAAATTAAACGTAATCAGTTTAAGTTGTGCACGTAAATTAATTAGACTAATTTACACTTCAAGCCTTTGTATTGGCAAGACAGCACATTGCCTATAATGTATTTTGAGATGAGGAAAACTTCAGTCAACATTTGTAAATTCAGCTTATGGACATATGTTAAATCAGAAGCACCAATCCAGTTGTTTTTGCGTTTTACACGCATACTACTTCCAATTCAATGTCCTACAAAATATAGCGTTCTTTACAGCACTCTCCATTCTCAGGATAAGAAGCATTAAATAAAGATTTTTTGTACCTTCTCAATGTCCACCAGCTCTTGATTCGTACACCTCAGCGATT